>NC_068455.1:24423907-24723907 GCF_023373465.1 Oncorhynchus keta | reverse complement strand
GCTCTTTCATGCAGTCCCTAGGAGGAGTGCGTCACTTGAGTGGGTTGAGTCACCCACGTGATCTTCCTGTCTGGGTTTGGCGCCCCCCCCCCTCCCTTTAGTGGTGTGGGGGCTGTGCTTTGGCAAAGTGGGTGGGGTTATATCCTTCTTGTTTGGCCCTGTCCGAGGGTATCATCGGATGGGGCCACAGTGTCTCCTGACCCCTCCTGTCTCAGCCTCCAGTATTTATTTTTTATTTATTTTATTTTACCTTTATTTAACCAGGCAAGTCAGTTAAGAACAAATTCTTATTTTCAATGACGGCCTAGGAACAGTGGGTTAACTGCCTGTTCAGGGGCAGAATGACAGATTTGTACCTTGTCAGCTCGGGGGTTTGAACTCGCAACCTTCAGGTTACTAGTCCAACACTCTAACCTATGCTGCAGTAGCTTATGTGTCGGGGTGCTAGGGTCAGTTTGTTATATCTGGAGTACTTCTCCTGTCTTATCCAGTGTCCTGTGTGAATTTAAGTATGCTCTCTCTAATTATCTCTTTCTTTCTCTCTCCCGGAGGACCTGAGCCCTAGGACCATGCCTCAGGACGACCTGGTATGATGACTCCTTGCTGTCCCCAGTCCACCTGGCCGTGCTGCTGCTCCAGTTTCAACTGTTCTACCTGCGGCTATGGAACCCTGACCTGTTCACCGGACTTGCTACCTGTCCCAGACCTGCTGTTTTCAACTCTCTAGAGACAGCTGGGGCGGTAGAGATACTCTTAATGATCAGCTATGAAAAGCCAACTGACATTTACTCCTGAGGTGCTGACCTGTTGCACCCTCGACAACTACTGTGATTATTATTATTTGACCATGCTGGTCATTTATGAACATTTGAACATCTTGGCCATGTTCTGTTATAATCTCCACCAGAAGAGGACTGGCCACCCCTCATAACCTGGTTCCTCTCTAGGTTTCCTCCTAGGTTCTGGCCTTTCTAGGGAGTTTTTCCTAGCCACCGTGCTTCTACCCCTGCATTGCTTGCTGTTTGGGGCTTTAGGCTGGGTTTCTGTACAGCACTTTGAGATATCAGCTGACGTAAGAAGGCTATATAAATACATTTGATTTGAGTGCTCCCACACAAAAAAATGTCCTTTTATCTCTCAAATGTTTGTTTCAACAGAGAAAATGTGTCCTTTCTCATAGCAGTAATGACAAGCTGACGGATATGAAAAATCTGTTCAGCCGATCTTTATCTTTGGGCACTGTAGAAATGGACAAACCTTGCAGTAGGTGGTGACTTTTTCATAGGGATAACTACTAGGTGCTATGTTTGTGAAGGTAGATTTGTGTCAACACAAACTCATCTGCACCAACTGCAGCCTTCTCAAGAGTGAGATCCATGTGCTCATAAATGTAGGTAGCAACCCTTTTGTGAAGGCAATTCTTGAACTGCTCGAGAATTATTAGTGTCTTTAAATCTTCAAGGTCCTTGATCTCTTGAGAACCACACCACTGCTCAAAAAGACATGCTGTTCCCTTGCAAACTCAACATGCCTTTGTGATTCTGTCTTTTGTAATTTACAGAAATGTTGTCTGTATGCCTCTGGGACCAACTCGTAAGCCAAAAGGATAGAAGCTTTAAGTATCATAATCTGAACTCTGGTCAAGAGATAAAGCTCCCTACAATTATTGAGCCTTTCCCATAACACCACTTTGGAGGAGCAGTGACCAAATATCTCACAGCCATTTTAGGGATGTAGTGATCTGCTCAAACAGAGTAAAATATACATCCAACAATTGTTAATTGAAAGGCGGTACAAGTTGGCTGTTCTAACCAAGATCAAACTGAGGGTGTAGGATGGCTTGACTGGATTCAGAGTGCTTCCAGATCTATGGCTCTTCATCGAATGGCATGCTCACATTCCTGTTCCCTTTCCTTGAAGCTCAAGGTCTAGTTTCTGTTGCTCCAATCTCTCCTCACTTTCTCTTTCCTCTTCCTGCTGCTCAAGTTCGAACTTCTGTTCACATTTTGCCTTTAGTTCTAACTCTCGCAGTTGCACATCTACAGGACTCACCCTATTACCCACAAGAGCCTTTTCATCAACCTCCCTCTCCAGAAGGATTTCCTCCTTTGACTTCTGCTTTTGGATTGCCAGATATCACCTTGATGTCATAATGCTTTGCGATGAGCAGATTTGCCATTGTACTTTTATCTAGCATTTCCCATGTAAGATTTAACACAGATGCATCTAAGTCCATGGCTTTCTTTTATTAGCCTGTGTTTATGAAACTCTCAAAATGATTCCCCCAAGCTTAGACTTTCAGGTGGATATCAATGACAGAAACTCTACCACAGAATTGTCTTATGAACATTCAAATATCTAGACACAGCAGAGCTTTAGAGTAGGTGATTAGAGTAATTACCATACTCATGGTAAACAAGAACCCAAACGAGTCCCAATTTGTTACGTTCCCCAGCAAGAAGCTTTAAGTGTCATAATCTGAACTCTGGTCAAGAGATAAAGCTGCCTACACTTCTTGAGCCTTTCCCATAACACCACTTTGGTGGAGCAGTTACCAAATATCTCACAGCCATTTTAGGGATGAAATGTTAGCAATCCGTTTCAAACCCAGTAAAATATACATCCACCTCTTTTTCATTGAAAGGTGGTACAAGTTGGCTGTTCTGAACAAGATCAAACTCTGAGAGTGCAGGATGGCTGGAATGGATTCAGAGTGCTTCCAGATCGGAGATCTTGAGACACTCATATAAAGCAATGAAAAATATAATTTTCTTATAAACTCAGCAAAAAAAGAAATGTCCCTTTTTCAGAATCCTGTCTTTCAAAGATAATTCGTAAAAATTCAAATAACTTCACAGATCTTCATTGTGAAGGGTTTAGAAAAGTAATGTTTGGAAAATATCTGTTGAAGTGGTAAAAGAGGATGATAGCAGTGCCGGACAGATGTTGTGCAGAAAATGTCCCCCCTGACCGAATTCTTAAAAATGTAAAAATCAATAACTAATTCACCGTTTGTCACAGAATCAAGCTAGATATGATTTATTCTATAAATGTCTAGCATTTACAACCTTTTTTGAGTAGAAATTCCAGTTTTGACTTCATAAAATCTATTAAATGCCATTTAAAGTGATATAAATCAATAACTAATGCACTGTTTGTCACAGAAACATCAAACTATGTATGATTTATTCTATAAATGTCTAGCATACCTTTACAACCTTTGTTTTGAGGAAAAATTCCAGTTTTGATTTGATAGAGGGCATGTAGTCGGTCTAGAGGGCGTGGTCAAAGTTCTGATGAGTCTGTTATACCCTATTAGAAGGGGCCTGGTAAAAATCTTGCATCTTCAGTCATATTAAATTAGATTACAGAAAAAAACTAAGTGATGAAGGGGTCAGGCCTGACTAACAAAGAAGACAGGTGGATGGATCAAGAGAAACCAAGGTAACCAAGAAGATCAACATGGACAACATTCCACAGTGGAGATAAAGAAAACTAAGAGTGAACCATATCCATAACCATATATCAGCATGGGTATTGAACGATACCAGAGGGTGGATAACATAAAAAAGCACTAATATAAGAAGTAGATGGTACATGTTTGGTTTTTGGGCAGAATGTAAACATTATGATTTGCCTCTGAACTGTATGTGAACTCCTCTGCAATCTACTGGCACTAACCATTAAAAACTAGGACTTCAACCAGGCTGTCCCTATGCTATTTGCTCTCTTAAACTGCTAGCACAAAGCCTATGTGAAAATGTATTTTTTTCACAAAAGATCATGAAAATAAATATCAACTGTCCCAAATCAGCTCTACATAATTCAGCAGGGAGGTGTGCAACTACCACACATTATACTAATTACACCAGTGTAGAAACTACGTCACCTACATAGGTATTACCAAATCCTTTTCAGTTCATATTCCTTGCAGATAGAACAATTTGCAAACATTTTATAACGTCCAGAAAGACAGTTGTCTTAGAAGGGTATTTATACTTTAAAATACATATTTTATGTAAATGGAGGTGAATGAAAGAATTCTGCCAGTGTTTTAATGTCCTAGTTTCATATTTGTTTCTTTACCTCCAACTCTATATAACCAAGTGAGCCTATGAGGACCTTGGGGATCAGATTTACCATTATACCAGTATAAAAGATAGACACTGCTCAAAAGGAGTTGTTTGTGATATCTACACTCATTTGCCACTTTATTAGGTTCACCACCCTATTCACGAAAATAAATTGCTCCTACATACACCAAGTCCAGTGGCCTTGGCTTATTAGACACTAAAGCATGCACAAGGCTGGAGATCACTCTGTCGTGCTGATTGAATTCGAATAACAGACTTGAAGCTTCAAAAAGAGGGTGGTGCTTGGAATCATTGTTATTCCTCTGTCAATCATGGTTACCTGCAAGGAAACATGTGACGTTATCATTGCTTTGCACAAAAAGGGCTTCACAGGCAAGGATATTGCTGCCAGTAAGATTGCACCTAAATCAACCATTTATTGGATTATCAAGAACTTCAAGGAGAGCGGTTCAATTGTTGTGAAGAAGGCTTCAGGGCGCCCAAGAAGGTCCGGCAAGCGCAAGGACCGTCTCCTAAAGTGGATTCAGCTGTGGGATCAGGGCACCATCAGTACAGAGCTTGCTCAGGAATGGCAGCAGGCAGGTGTGAGTGCATCTGGTGTCAGGAAGGGCAGCAAAGAAGCCACTTCTCTCCAGGAAAAATATCAGGGACAGACTGATATTCTGCAAAAGGTTCAGGGATTGGACTGCTGAGGACTGGGGTAAAGTCATTTTCTCTGATGAATTTCTGATTGTTTGGGGCATCCGGAAAAAAGCTTGTCCGGAGAAGACAAGGTGAGCGCTACCATCAGCCCTGTGTCATGCCAACAGTAAAGCATCCTGAGACCATTCATGTGTGGGGTTGCTTCTCAGCCAAGGGAGTGGGCTCACTCACAATTTTTCCTAAGAACACAGTCATGAATAAAGAATGGTACCAACACATCCTCCGAGAGCAACTTCTCACAACCATCCAGGAACAGTTTGGTAACGAACAATACCTTTTCCAGCATGATGGAGCACCTTGCCATAAGGCAAAAGTAATAACTATGTGGCTCGGGGAACAAAATAAAAAAGTATCAATATTTATGGCCAGGAAAGTCCCCAGACCTTAATCCCATTAAGAATTTGTGGTCAATCCTCAAGAGGCGGGTGGACAAACAAAAACCCACAAATTCTGACAAACTCCAAGCATTGATAATGCAAGAATGGGCTGCCATCAGCCAGGATGTGGCCCAGAAGTTAATTGACAGCATGTCAGGGCAGATTGCAGAGGTCTTGAAAAAGAAGGGTCAACACTGCAAATATTGACTCTTTGCATCAACTTCATGCATTTGACAATAAAAGCCTTTGACACTTATGAAATGCTTGTAATTATACTTCAATATTCTGATAAAAATATCTAGACACTGAAGCAGCAAACTTTGTGGAAATTAATATTTGTGTCATTCTCAAAACTTTTAGCCACGACTGTATGTAAACTTCCGACTTCAACTGTACATACTATGACAGCAATTCACTGTAATAGGTGCACACGTATCTGGCACAAGTGACGATTAAACTGATTTGGATTTCAAAAACTGCCATTATTGTAATGTTTGATATAACAAAATTGATGTGTGATATCTTTTTTATCAACACATAACGTTTTTTGCAAATGCATGCCTTTATTACTATACGATTTATATTGCCTGAATACTCAACGATGATGAACACCTCAGTTGTGTGCTTCTGTCAGGGTTGTGGTCAAATGCATGTCATTTAAAGTCAATTTAGCAATTGAGCAAAAATCCAATTCAATTTGGAAATGTTCCTAATTGCAAAAGCATGTAACAGAATTTGGGTATTTCAGAACTGTAATTTACATGTAAATAAACATAACCCTGTTTTATGTTTTTAATATTGTAGATATAATGCTTTGTGTGCCAGAGATCCCATTCAGCTTGTCTGGGGATGAAGCACTTCAACAAAGCCAAAATAGAAAATGATTGGAAGGGGCCTCTTTGCTGTTAAATTAGAGGTGTATAAATAAAGGACTGTTGTGCCTTGTAACTACTTTAAAATGTGGAACTGTTGCACTAAAAATGCAAACATTGATTTGGCAAACAATTTAAGATTGTAAACATTGTACAACTTTATGTAAACATTGTCTAACTTCATATAGAACAAATTGCATTTGAAATTAACATTTCTTTAATGTTATTGCAAATAAAAGCATATTTTCACTTTTTTATGAGACAATCACTGAATTAGATTTCTTCATCTTTAAATGCAATATTTGAAATTATGTATTTCTATCAAATCAAAACTGGAATTTCTACTCAAAACAAAGGTTGTAAAAGTATACTAGACATTTATAGAATAAATCACACCTAGTTTGATGATTCTGTTATTAGTGAAAACATTATTGATTTATATAGCTTTAAATGTAATTTTATAGATGTTATGTATTATCAAGTCAAAACTGGAATTTCTACTCAAAACAAAGGTTGTAAAAGTATGCTGAGTTTGTTTGCGGTTTGACAAGAACTGATTAGGGCATATCCTCTGGCGTGTTGATGCTAATGTGTTGATCTCTGTATCCATAGCAGAATGATTTTGCAGTGCATGGTGATCGAACAGGTTTCCTGTTATATTCATCAGCGGTATAGGGAGGGGGAAGTCTGAATCCCAAAAATAGTAATTGTACAGATGGTTAACAAAACATGCACCTGACGGTATTCGTACCTTGGTTTTTGTGGTGAATGTGAATGAAAAAAAATGTTTTGATAATTGTTTTCATACACATACCTTGTCCATAATATAGAGGCCTATGGGATATTCATTGACGAGGTAATGTGATCTGCATAACATACCAATACCGATTGACATACCTTTGTATGCCTCCTTTTCTGAATACCTGCAGACACAAAAGTGAGCAGTTCAGTCATCTGCACCCAGGCCTTCAACATATTCTTAACTCTTTGTTGATTGATATCCATTGAATTGTGTCCCTTTTTGCATAAATATGAAAAGATCGATCGTCATAAAACAATATCAATTTAGTTCATACAAGGGACAAACCTTCCCTTAAATTGAGATCTTTACATTTTTCAGTTAAGTGCCTGCACCTGCTACCCTTTCAAATCCAAATGTTTCAGTTGGGGAGCTGGGTTCCTGCACGAACCCCCACCAACTAAGGAGGTTCCTCGATAAACCCCACCTATGGGGTTCTTGGAAGAACCTTTTGTGTGCCATTTTCAGTGCCAAGAACCGTAACGTTCTTCAAATAAGAACCCTTGTTGAACCCCTACTTTTTAGAGTGTATCAAGATAGCATGTTATTGATTAAGTAACCAGTTATGATGTCAAGTATAATTCTGCATAACCCAATTGACTAATCAAGATAAAATCGCAGAGAAATACTTTTATTTATACATTTATTTGTTCTGAATATGTCATCTAAAACTTGGATTAATAACAGCAAATTATGGCAGGTATACAGGTGATAAATAACCAATAAATAACAAGCACACCGTTATACGATTCCACAAATGGCTTGGCTTCACAACAGTCATTTCACAATCATTTCAATTACAACACAAGGCAGTTTATTAAATCATTAATATGGTCATTTTGTCCTTTCTGAATAGTGATGTGGGCATATTAAACTAAACGGAGAAAAGATGAGAAAGAAATCATAATAGATATAGGTCAATAAAAACAGAAATATATGTTTAGTCCATGTTTGATTTGTGTGTGCGCTGGTGGGTTTTTAGATGAGACGCTTGTGTGAAAGTCTTCTCACACACTTTACACTGGAATGGCCTCTCGCCTGTGTGGGTGACATAATGTCTCTGGAGTTTGGAAGGAGTCTTGAAATCCTTGAAACAAATTGCACACCGATATGTGCTTGACTGAGTAACCTCAATTTGATTTCTTGAGGCACATTTATGGAGCTGAAGATCCCTTTCTGTTTCAAAAGATGTGATGCATTTATCACACTGAAATGACATGTGAATTGGTTCACGCCAGTAATGATCAAGCCTCTCATTTTGGATAACATTATGACTGTCTGCATCTGCTATGACTTGATTGGTTTGAAATTCCATTTGCATAGAATGCATGTGACCCCCCATTTCCTGTTGCAATGAATTATGACCTGTCATCTCATTGTTTAGGGCATGTCTGTGAACAATAAGATGAGTAGCAAGTTCAGATGGGGACAAGAAATTACTGTGACACTCAGTGCACCAATAGTCCTCGCTTTGTCTACTCCCAGATTCCATATTATCATTTGGTAGGCTTATGTCTTGTATTGCCACAAAGCTTGGGTCTCTTGCCTCTGAAGAATGACCTAAACCCTCATCAGTGACTGAGCAGTGATCAGAACTGTCTTTGTAGGACTGTGGCATGTCTCTCAGTTTATTTCCGTGAGCAGAGGCAAGAGTTTCATGGTCAGGGTCCCTAAATGTGCTGTTATCCTGGACATCACTACATGTTTTAATCTCATGTGTTCGTCGTTCATGACTTCTCAAGTGGCAAGGCTGTCTGAAAGTTTTAGTGCATAAACTGCATTTGAATGGTCTTATCCCAGTGTGTATGAGAAAGTGTCTAGATAGTTTTGATGGTGTGTCAAAGCCCTTCTGACAAATCGTGCACAGGTGTGCTTTTCTTTTAGCACAGGTCACCTTGTTTGGTATGGACTGTTTAGAAGTGCTGTTAATGTTGTTGTCCTGTTGTGCCTTTGGTTGATTACTACAGGTATCCTCAAAATTGTCCTGGAATGGTCTCCATTCATTCACACCATTTGAATGGAATGTCTCTGCTTTCATAGAACTCGTTACAGGAACTTGAACACAGACTTTAGGGTACTGGAGTTGTTGCGGCCTTCTTACTTTCATTCTATTTCCCTGTCGAGAGGCAGGTCTGAAGGGTCTCCACTTGTGAGTTCCCTCGTGGACTTTCAGGTGTGTGGCCTGTCTGAACGTTTTTCCACATGCCAGGCATTGGAATGGTCTCAAGCCAGTGTGTACAAGGTTATGTCTTTGTAGTTTAGAGGCAGATGGGAAATATTTGAAACATAGCAAACACTGGTGTTTCGTCTGGCTTGTACTCCCCACAGAGATGGCGTCAGTGCCTTTCAAAGCCAATTCTGGACCTGTACTCAGGAAAGGGGCATCACTAACTTTTCCCGTTGAAGGCATTGCTTGATTTTTCAATTGCAAGTGGCCACTTTGATTCAGTGTTGTTTCTGGTGGCATTTGGAGAGGGAGCTGAGGCTTGGATAGGGAGGAAGTTGAATGCTGAAACCAATGCATTTTTCTATTGCTTTCATTGTGTCCACAAGCAAAAGTACTGCCTTGACCTGGCTGTTTCTCTGTAGGGGACTTGAGGTGAACGTTCCTATCAGAATTGTGCTTTTCAGGAAGCTTTTCCTGAAATTGGACACCCACTGGAGACTCTCGGTGTTCAGTAATTCGAAGTGATGGAGGTCTAGAACGTGGAGCATATCTTTGCTTTCCATTTTTGGACCACAGATGAGTGTGGGAGTGGATCCTCAAATGTGTTGGCTGGCGAAATCGCTTCCCACACGTGTGGCACCCAAAGGGTCTTTGACCAGTATGGGTCAACATATGCCTCTGCAGTTTGGATGGAGAAGGGAAACATTTAAGGCATGCAAGACACTGATGGTTCAGTTGCTGATTCTTTGCTTTCTGGCTGATCTTACATTGGCTGCTGGTTTGACCAAATACCGCCTTCTTCAGGTGAGATTCTGCAGTTGATTCAGGTTCCTGCAGAGTGGAAACTGAAATGTCTTTATCATCTTTCACATTCAGCTTCCAGTGCTCTGGTTTAACAATAATATTGAGTTCAAGAGCTTTCGATTCATTAGGCTCTGGAGAAGTCATACCTTTGTCTGAATTTTGGTAAGCATGTTCAGTCTTCGACACAGACACAGCACCCCTTGGATCATCCACCTGACTTGTGTTCTGAGATTCATCTTGGTTCTTATGACTGACTTGGTGCCTCTTTAAATGGGTCGAAAGACGGAAGGTTCTGCCGCAGACACGGCACTGAAAGGGTCTTACTTCTTTATGCATCATGTAATGCTGCCTGTGTCTAATTGAACTGCTGAATGTTTTTGAGCAAATGCTACACTCAAATTGACTGGTACCACTAGCATTCGGCTCTAATTTGACAGGAAGCGAAGACTTTTCTAACTTGTCCAGGTGCTGCGGGGCACCGACGCTTATTTCACACTGTAGTTCCATATCTACATTTGTGTTGCTAGCATCTATTCGCTTTTCTTTTTGTTTGGTACACACATTTTGGAGATTTGATTTATTATGCGAGGCATATAGGTGGGTTTTCAGGTGTGACACCTGCCTGAATGTTTTCCCACAGTCCTCACAGGAAAAAGGCTTCTGGCCAGTGTGAGTAAGAAAATGACGCTTTAGTTTGGATGGAGAACAGAATGTCTTTGAGCAGGTTGGACATTCGTGGTTCACCCTCATTCTACCTCTGAAAGAGCTTTGCTGAGATCCTAGAATGGGGATAGTCTTAGAAAATCCAGTAGGCCTGCGTTCATGTATTTGAGAGTGCATTTTCAAATGGGCCCTTAGTCTGAAGGCCTTCCCACAAATGTTACACTCAAAAGGTTTTGGCTGACTGTGAACTGGTAAGTGCCTCTGAAGCTGGTGAGGGGAACTAAAACACATCAGGCACACTGTACATGTGTAGACATCATCTGTGTGCCATGCACTGTTCTCCATTCCATCAGAGACAATCATGTTATCATGCAGCAAATCTGTGAAGAAATGGCCTCCTGGCTGGGTGTTTTGTTGGCTGCTAAATAAACCATTATCAGCAGGTGAGATCAGTTCAAGTTGCGGTTTGATCTCTGAGGCTGTAGTGTACAGTTCTGGTGGTGTCCTCTCCATGGTCCCATCTCTTTGAAAATATGCTGCAGGCAACAGTGGGGTATCTGTAATTAAATCATGTCCAGATTTCTCAAGAGATGGATCAGGGTTTATAGGTACTGGTATAGTATGTTGCAAACTGTCTGTGGGTGGACTCCAATTGTGGTAATTTGCTGTGTGGGTCTCGGAGTGCTTCTTTAAATGTACAGATTGTCTAAAGGCTTTGCCACAAACCAAACAGGTAAATGGCTTTTGGCCTGTGTGTATGAGATAGTGTCTCTGGAGTTTAGAGGCACTCGGGAAACCTTTACAACAAACGCTGCACTGATGCATTGTCGTAGTCTTCTTCGTTCCTGTGATGTTCGACAAATGCTTGATGATTCTCCTTCATTGAGCAATCTAGGAAAAAATATCAAATATGATGTGGGTAAATACACATAGAAAAGGTGTAATGTATAATTGATTGAATAAAAAAACAACGGCATTCTTCAAACTAGCATGAGCAACAAAAAAATATATTGCAAATCCATTCATGGCTCTTTTAGCGCGATTTCGTAATAAAATATTTCACCTGATTAATAAAACTCCTTTACAGTAAGTAACATAAAATAGGCCTGTTGAGACGTAGCTAGCTACATATTACGGGATAGCTAGCTAACGTTACATTCATAGCTATATTTACATCAAACTCCTATGTAACATAAAATAGGCCTAACTTGCAGTCAACACATATTAGGACTGAGTTAGCTAGCTAACGTAACATTCAAGCTAGAATGGCAAACTGAAAAGGATAGCGCTACTCGCTAGCTTAGCTAGCTAACCTTACATAATGTTTAATTAGCCAGATTCACCCGGATAAATGTTTAAAATAGTCACCATGCACGAGTCCAGTTGATGGTAATTCTCAATAATAAGAAATACAAGTAAAATTGATGCTAGTGCGGTACCAAAACGTCGAAAAATGTCGATTACGTGAAAACAATGTTCAAAATAAACAACAACTGTGTCCGTCTCTCAATAACGCTCGGATGGAATCAGTATTACTTATTTAAGGTTCCCACACTGCTGTTCTGACGTCTACCGTAGTGGCAGTATCTATCTGTGAGTTTTATCCTCGGCGCTAGTAAAATAAATACATACATAAATAAACTTTGCGGAATTCCTCCCCCTGTTTGTGGTGTATTGTAGTCAATGAAGTGCACAGCAAATTGTTTATATTAGTTTTGAATACCTAAAAACGTTTTCAAAATTAAAAGTGTTACTCCATGTGTAACTCTGTGTTGTCTGTTCACACTGCTTTGCTTTATCCTGGCCAGGTCGCAGTTGCAAATGAGAACTTGTTCTCAACTAGCCTACCTGGTTAAATAAAGGTGAAATAAAAAAATAAAATAAAAAATAGATGATGTGATTATGTATTTCATGTATATGTGCTAATATACTAGGCCAATTACTTACAGCCTAGAAAGTAATTTTTGTATAAAAGGATAACCAAATGTGCAGGAACAGCTTCCAAACTCTTCTGGTATTCTCATTCACAGACCCAGTTAGTGGGGACATTCAGACACATCCATCAAATCCATTTGTTTGGACATGGATTCACATTTGAAAACCCAAGAAACACTCTTTGAATATGTTATTTGTAATATGATTATGGTTGGCTTAGCAAGACAATTGTGACACGAACTCTAATTATACTGCCTCATCTCTGGGCTTAATTTTAGTGCAAATGTAAGATTCTATCCACAATCCAAATCTCCTCCGAACTCATTGAACTAACCTGTACATCAGGACATAATCAGCCATATGTGTTAGAGCTGCAATCTGAACTTGTTCATTTACCAAAAAAGCCCTGGTTTGTTTAAAACTTGGACTCAATGCAGGCAAGACTAAATACGCGTTGTTCTCTAGTTCACACAAGAATATTTCAGATTAATTACATATTTATTCATTGGATGGTTCCCCCATTGATCGGATTCCCACCTACAAATATCTGGGCATTTGGATTGACAAAGACTTATTCTTTAAAAAACATATGGATGAGCTTGTTGAAACGCAAAAATTTCAAGTGTCTTGATTTTTTTAGAAATATAACTTGCCTCTCCCTAAGTAGCAGGAAGCAGATTGTACAGTCACATTTATTTAACTAGGCAAGTCAGTTAAGAACAAATTCTTATTTTACAATGACAGCAATACCCTGGCCAAACCCTTCCCTAACCCGGATGACACTGGGCCAATTGTGAGCTGCCCTATGGGACTCCCAATTACGAGATGTAGAATTTATCAATGATTGTATTTCAGATTTTTGTGTATTCTAACTGTTGCTTGTATTCTATCAAATGTGTCAATTGTCAAATGCAAGGCTCCCTGTTGAAATAAAGGTAAAACATGTATAAAAATACCTGTCTGTCAGAGGTATAGTTAGTCAGAAATGGAGAAAGGGTTGCTAAGTTTTATTGGAAATACAATTATAGAAGTATATGTTTACCTGTTCATTGAGGGCCCTATTATTAGCCAGATAATTATTATTTTGCACAAAACCCCCAAGTTAGACAGGCCTACTGGGCTAAAAATGGACCAGTCTGTCCCTGCCTCAGCCTCAACTTAGATGTCCCATATCCTGTAGTGTAATTAAAGATTAACAAATTAACCTAGTGGCTTTCTAGCGCTGGAGCTTTCTAGAAGCATACTGTTTACTGCCTGTACTCAGTCACCCTCGGATTAGATGTTTGACTAAATACTTTAAGAGATGCAAAAATACACAAAAGAATGAACAAACAAACTTTTAATGGAATTAACAAGGCCTCCAGTGAGCTCTGCTAGAGCTGCTATTTGGCTGCAATTCATACAATCAGCCATAAGAGGGCTGCATACACCACACAATAACCTGCTTCATCATGAAGCCTTATAAAGCATTGTCTATAAATCAGACTGTTGCCATGGTTACTCCATGATATCAGTCTAAAAGAAGTCACTGTAAAGAAATATGCAAAAGTCTCTACAAGCCAAGTGGAAGTGGAGATAGGGTAACCACAGGAAAGTGTTGCTTACTCAACTTTTTACGGTACCGGTAGTTTCTGTTGCTTGTATTCAAATCAAATCAACGTTTATTTGTCACTTGCGCCAAATACAACAGGTGTAGGTAGACCTTACAGTGAAATGCTTACTTACAGGCTCTAACCAATAGTCCAAAAAAGGTATTAGGTGAACAATAGGTAAGTAAAGAAATAAAACAACAGTAAAAAGACAGGCTATATACAGTAGTGAGGCTATTAAAGTAGCGAGGCTACATGCAGACACCGGTTAGTCATGCTGATTGAGGTAGTATGTGCATGTAGATATGGTTAAAGTGACTATGCATATATGATGAACAGAGAGTAGCAGTAGCTTAAAAGAGGGGTGGTGGGTGGTGGGTGGCGGGTGGCGGGACACAATGCAGATAGCCCGGTTAGCCAATGTGCTGGAGCATTGGTTTCCATCTCCTGACGCATTACACGTGACGCACAATATCTAAACAATAGCCGAATGTAACCGAATGTTGTCGACCAAAGTGCACTCCCTTGCAATCAGATGGCAGTGCTTGTGAAATTTTCCAGCTGATTGCATTGGACAAAGTTTGGTCTGTGCTTCGGTTAAACTCGGCCATTGTTGACATACACAAGTTGCTTGCGTTAGAATTGAAAATACAACCAGTGTACTGAAGGTCGGGTTAATAAACAATTATCTGTGGATACATATTAGAACAAAATCAGCAGGCAACAGCTAAAGTACGTTCAACGTTTATTCAACAGTCTGACTTGTGATGGGACTGTTCACAAAAAGTGAACCTACATGTTAAAAACCAGAGAGAAGTATTCCATTTTCAGAGTCGTAGAGGCTACATAAAGGAATACATGGAAGCACCAACATGTCAGTGATACATGTCTGATATGATGGTTACTGGTATTCACCGTTGTAAAAAATTAAATAAAACCTTTTTTTTGAAGAAACACAAATAAGAACACTTTCAAAAAGATTCAAAACATGACAATCGTATCAGCCCCCATGGATTTTAAACTAGAGGCCACAGTGACGGAAGCCCCAGAGACATCCTAACACGGTCTCCCCCACTGTATAAAACTGCCAGGGGGAAGGAAAACTGCGAAGCCAGCCTGGGTAGCCTGAAGGAGCTAGCACGCAGTCAAAGTCCATGTGCCTGGCCACAATGACAAGGGCCGCAGGGTGGTACACTGCACACAAAGGACAATGTTAGCCACAACAACTAGTAGTTTGTGTGGGCTGGCTGCAGGTTTCTTGAGTAGAGGATGTTTTTTTACATACAAAAATAAAATGTCACCATGTCTTTATACATTTTTCTGAAGGTACAATGGTAATAACTTTGAGCAGTTAACTTCGACAAACACCACAGTCTGTAGAAAAGGTTGCAAAATTCCAGGAACTTTCACTAAATTCCCTGGTTTTCCCAAAATCCCGGTTGGACGTAGCCCGGATCAGGAGGGAATGAGCAGGAAATCCAGATTTGTCCAACCAGGATTTATGGAAAACCAGGGAATTTAAACAGGTCAACATGCACAAGGCTGTGGGGCCAGATGGATTACCAGGATGTGTACTCCGGTCATGTGCTGACCAACTGGCAGGTGTCTCCACTGACATGTTCAACATGTCCCTGATTGAGTCTGTAATACCAACATGCTTCAAGTAGACCACCATAGTCCCTGTGCCCAAGAACACAAAGGCAACCAGCCTAAATGACTACAGACCCGTAGCACTCACGTCCGTAGCCATGAAGTGCTTTGAAAGGCTGGTAATGGCTCACATCAACACCATTATCCCAGAAACCCTAGACCCACTCCAATTTGCATACCGCCAAAACAGATCCACAGATGATGCCATCTCTATTGCACTCCACACTGCCCTTTCCCACCTGGACAAAAGGAACACCAATGTGAGAATGCTGTTCATTGACTACAGCTCAGCGTTCAACACCATAGTACCCTCAAAGCTCATCACCAAGCTAAGGACCCTGGGACTAAACACCTCCCTCTACAACTGGATCCTGGACTTCCTGACAGGCCGCCCCCAGGTGGTGAGGGTTGGTAGCAACACATCTGCCACGCTGATCCTCAACACTGGCGCTCCCCAGGGGTGCGTGCTCAGTCCCCTCCTGTACTCCCTGTTCACCCACGACTGCATGGCCAGGCACGACTCCAACACCATAATTAAGTTTGCTGACGACACAACAGTGGTAGGCCTGATCACCATCAACGACGAGACAGCCTATATGGAGGAGGTCAGAGACATGGCCGGGTGGTGCCAGAATAACAATTTATCCCTCAAAGTAACCAAGACTAAGGAGATGATTGTGGACAACAGGAAAAGGAGCACCGAGCACGTCCCCATTCTCATCGACGGGGCTGTAGTGGAGCAGGTTGAGAGCTACAAATGCCTTGGTGTCCACATCAACAACAAACTAGATTGGTCCAAACACACCAAGACAGTCGTGGAGCGGGCACTACAAAGCCTATTGCCCCTCAAGAAACTAAAAAGATTTGGCATGGGTCCTGAGATCCTCAAAAGGTTCTACAGCTGCAACATCGAGAGCATCCTGACCGTTTGCATCACTGCCTGGTACGGCAATTGCTCGGCCTCCGTCCGCAAGGCACTTCAGAGGGTAGTGCGTACGGCCCAGTACATCCCTGGGGCACAGCTGGACCTCTACACCAGGCAGTGTCAGAGGAAGGCCCTAAAAATTATCAAAAACCCCAGCCACCCCAGTCATAGACTGTTCTCTCTACTACCGCATGGCAAGCAGTACCGGAGTGCCAAGTCTAGGACAAAAAGGCTTCCCAACAGTTTTTACCCCCAAGCCATAAGACTCCTGAACAGGTAATCAAATGGTTACCCGGACTATTTGCAATGTGTGTCCCGCCACCCAACCCGTCTTTTACGCTGCTGTTACTCTCTTTTTTATCTTATATTCATAGTCACTTTAACTATACATTCATTTACATACTACCTAAATTGGCCCAACCAACCAATGCTAACCGGGCTATCTGCATTGTGTCCCACCACCCGCCAACCCCTCTTTTTACGCTTCTGCTACTCTATGTTCATCATATATGCATAGTCACTTTAACGATACCTACATGTACATACTACCGCAATAAGCCTGACTAACAGGTGTCTGTATATAGCCTTGCTACTCTTTTTTCAAATGTCTTTTTACTGTTGTTTTATTTCTTTACTTACCTACACACACACACACACTTTTTTCCCCGCACCATTGGTTAGAGCCTGTAAGTAAGCATTTCACTGTAAGGTCTACCTACACCTGTTGTATTCGGCGCACGTGACAAATAAACTTTGATTTGATTTGATTTGAATTTATTGAAAGTTCCTGGAAATTTGCAGCCCAAACTGTAGCCCTACAGATGTGTACAGCCATGTCCAGGGAAGTGACAACATGTCTGATGTCTCTGCTTGTCTGTCTGCATGTCTGAGACATATTTGTTTTCTGTGGTGATCGACAAGTCTGTCTGCCTGTCTGTGTGTGGCACAAAGTCTGTCTGTGTGTGGCACCAAATGTTGTGGCTGGGGCATTCTGAAATGCTGACACCATGCCCCGTAGGCCTACCACATTTAGATTAAAGGGTGTATTAAAAAAAAGATGTAGGATTGTACAGACCACAAGATTCCTACCTCGGGGTGCCTACCCAAAGATCTGCTTGGTATTTCAGTAAGGCAAAGGAATGCTTTGGACTCACAGTTAAAAAATAAACTGAGAAGAGTCAAAACTTCTAACATGTGTTCAGCATTTTCGTAAGGATCTTATTACACATTTCTAAACTGAGTGCTGCTGTTATTCCACATTTGTGCCCTTGCATTTCCGTTAGGTAGGCTAAACCCACATGGTTAATCTTAACATGTAGAGTATTTTATTGGTGTGTTGTTTTGCTCAGCCTCATAGATAATTGCTTGTTTGTTTTTGGGACCTTCAGGATCTGTCGTTTGCTTCTATTGTCAAATTTTTGAGAAGCGCAATGAAAACCACAGATAGATGGGTTGAGATCAATAGCCCACTCTGCTCCCTCCATCACAAGCACAACAGAGAGAATAGAGGTTGAGTAAAGATGCATTCCAATTGAGCTCTTCAATATGGTTCAAGATCTTTGAGAAAATAAATGTTCGTGGAGCAAAACCATGGCATGGTTTTCTTCACACGCCACACACACAAACACCAGATATAGACTTGTTGCCAGACCCATCAAACACACACACACACACACACACACTCTCTCTGTGTGGACACCTGCACTGCAGCTGTGTAGGCTAGGGAAACGACCGTCTCCTATTAACCAGACTGAGTTAGAATCGATGGGCAACGTAAAGAGGCTTCATCTTTTCAGGTGCTTGGTTCTGATTGCCTATTACACAATAATAACACGTTTCTGGCCCGCCAAGCATGAGGGAGAAAAACAAAACATAACACCCTAAAAACAAATCAATGTATAGCTTTTCTGTCACACAAAGCTTTTATTATGGGTGTTAGCGTGCTAAGCGTAACTCTATCGCTAACCGCAGGAGATCCATGGATATATAGTAGCTCCTAGCTCGCAGTCCGGGATACACTGACTGCTGGTCTTTAATGGGCCCTGGTGCTCTGGCATGTGGGCTGTACTGTCCTGTACTGAACAGTAGATTTGTCTCATAAAGGCGCTCTCTGTTTCAGAGTGACAGCTGCTGGAAGGCTTGGGTGGAGGATACAGTGGATTACTGGCCTGGTGTCTTGAGGAAGCCCCCATACTCATGTACACAATTATACACATATTTACAGAAATGCACTGCATCAGCACATTCACACAACACACAATGATAAATAGTAAAGCCATCAACTAAAGGGTTGGTGTGCGTCCAGATGTAGTCTGTATGAACATTCAAGTTCCTCTTCTTTTCTGCGTGGATCTAACTGATCCCAGGATGGACCTTCCTTCAGCATTGTTCTGGAGTTGTAGCTCCATGCAGTGGATGCAAGAGAGTAGTTTCTCTTTTCCAGATAGGTCTCTCTCTCTCTACAGACTGAGCCAGCAGGACAAGTGGATGGCCAGCAGAGTCAGGCAAGTCTAGGACAGGAACTAACTTTATTTTACTTGACTGACTTTATTGTCCCCATGGTGAAATTTTGTTGCAGTGTCATGTACACACTTAAGGTGGTGTTTAAATACAAAACAAAACAAGGTGACAATACAACTTTCTTAACAGTTGCATACCAATAAAAGGAGACTAGCCTGCTGGCCTTAATGGGTCGATAGGAACATTAGCCTGAGCTATATAGGAGGGATATCACACCTGGCAAAAATGATTGTCTAGTTCTGTTTTTCCTGCCGAGGGGTGCCCTATACCTGCAACCAGAGGGAGTAGTTTAAGTCCGGATATAGGGGGTGGCTTGGGTCTAAGATTATTTTGTGAGCCTTGCGAAGGGCCCTGACATTAAAAATCTTATCCAAGCCTGTCTGTTTGCTGTGGTGATAATCCTTCTCAGCATATTTCTCTGGCTGACAGTGGCATTGCCAAACCAACAAACAATACAAAAAGTAAATATAGTCTCAATGTAATATTTGTAAAACAGAGTCAGTATAGTACAATTAAAATTAAAAGATCCCAGCTTTTTGAGAAAGTACTCTCTCTGTTGACTCTTTTTGTAGATCAGGTCTGTACACCCAGATATTTGTATTCCTCTACAATCTCTACGCTCCCTTAAACACTTCAGCGAGCAGGTCTTTCTAATCGACCGGGCCCGGGGATCCTAGAAGGATATTGACCTCATTCCGTCAGTAGAGGATGCCTGGTTATTCTTTAAAAGTGGTTCCTCACCATCTTAAATAAGCACGCCCCATTCAAAAAATGTATAACCAGGAACAGATATAGCCCTTGGTTCACTCCAGACCTTACTGCCCTTGACCAGCACAAAAACATCATGTGGCGTACTGCATTAGCATCGAATAGCCCCCCACTGTCACCACCGATAAATCCACGATAATTGAGAATTTCAACAAGTATTTTTCTACGGCTGGCCATGCTTTCCACCTGGCAACCCCTACCCCAGTCAACAGCCATGCACCTCCCACAGAAACTCGCCCCCATTTCTCCTTCACCCAATTCTAGATAGCTGATGTTTTGAGTTGCAAAATCTGGACCCTACAAATCAGCTGGGCTAGCCAATCTGGACCCTCTCTTTCTAAAATTATCCGCCGCAATTTTTGCATCCACTATTACTAGCCTGTTCAACCTCTTTCGTATCGTCTGAGATCCCCAAAGATTGGAAAGCTGCCGCGGTCATCCTCCTCTTCAAAGGGGGAGACACTAGACCCAAACTGTTACAGACGTATATCTATCCTACCCTGCCTTTCTAAGGTCTTCAAAAGCCAAGCTAACAAACAGATCACCGACCATTTCGAATCCCACCGTACCTTTTCCACTATGCAATCTGGTTTCCGCGCTGATCATGGATTTACCTCAGCCACACTCAAGGTCATAAGCAATATTATAACCGCCAGCGATAAAAGACAATACTGTGCAGCTGTATTCATCGGCCTGGCCAAGGCTTTCGACTCTGTCAATCACCACATTCTTATCGGCAGACTCAACAGCCTTGGTTTCTCAAATGACTGCCTCGCCTGGTTCACCAACTACTTCTCAGACAGAGTTCAGTTTGTCAAATCCGAGGGCCTGTTGTCCGGAACTCTGGCAGTCTCTATTGGGGTGCCACAGGGTTCTCGGGACGATTCTTTTCTCTGTATACATCAATGACATTGATGATGTCTCTCTTGCTGCTGGTGATTCTCTGATCCACCTCTATGCAGACGACACCACTCTGTATACTTCTGGCCCTTCTTTGGACACTGTGTTAACAAACCTCCAGACGAGCTTCAATGCCATACAACTCTCCTTCCGTGGACTCCAACTGCTCTTAAATGCAAGTAAAACTAAATGCATGCTCTTCAACCGATCGCTGCCCGCACCTGCCTGCCTGTCCAGCATCACTACTCTGGACGGTTCTGACCTAGAATATGTGGACAATTACAAATACCTAGGTGTCTGGTTAGACTGTAAACTCTCCTTCCAGACTCACATTGAGCATCTCCAATCCAAAATTAATTCTAGAATCGGCTTCCTATTTCTCAACAATGCATCCTTCACTCATGCTGCCAAACATACCCTCGTAAAACTGACTATCCTACCAATACTTGACTTCGGCGATGCCATTTACAAAATAGCCTTCAACACTCTATTTAGCAAATTGGATGCGGTTTATCACAGTGCCATCCGTTTTGTCACCAAAGTCCCATATACTACCCACCACTGAGACCTGTATACTCTCGTTGGCTGGCCCTCGCCTCATATTCGTCGCCAAACCCACTGGCTCCAGGTCATCTATAAGTCTTTGCTAGGTAAAGCCTCACCTTATCTCGGTTCACTGCTCACCATAGCAGCACCCACCCGTAGCACGTGCTCCAGCATGTAAATTTCACAGGTCACCCATAAAGCCTATTCCTCCTTTGGACGGCTTTCCTCCCAGTTCTCTGCTGCTAATGACTGGAACGAATTGTGAAAATCACTGAAGCTTGAGATTCATATCTCCCTCACTAACTTTAAGCAACAGCTGTCAGAGCAGCTCACAGATCATTGCACCTGTACATAGCCCATCTGTAAATAGCCCATCCATCTACCTCATCCCCATAATGTTATTATTATTATTATTATTTTTGCTCCTGCGCACACCAGTATCTCTACCTGCACATTCATCTTCTGCACATCTATCACTAGTGTTTAATTGCTAAATTGTAATTTGTCACAGTTGTCATATAGAGGAGACCAGGGCGTAGCGTGGTAAGCGTACATCTTCTTTAATGAAAGAGAGAACACTGAACAAACTATACAAAACAACAAAATGTACCGTGAAGCTAATATGAGAAGTGCAGAACAGGCAACTAAACATAGACATAACAACCCACATAATACCCAAGGAATATGGCTACCTAAATATGGTCCCCAATCAGAGACAACGATAATTCTTTGATTGAGAACCAATCTAGGCAACCATAGACATAAACACCTAGATACACAAAAACCCCTAGACATACAAAAACCCCTAGACAATACAAAAACTAAAGAAACCACCCTCGTCACACGATTTTTACATAATTATGACATAACATTGAAGATTGTGCAGTGTAACAGGAATATTTAGACTGATGGATGGCACCCGTCAGATAAAATACGGAACGGTTCCGTATTTCACTGAAAGAATAATCGTCTTGGTTTCGAGATGATAGTTTCCGGATTAGACCATATTAATGACCTAAGGCTCGCATTTCTGTGTGTTATTATGTTATAATTAAGTCTATGATTTGATAGAGCAGCCTGACTGAGCGATGGTAGGCAGCAGCAGGCTGATTAGGCTGGTGCAATGATGTGATGTGAAATGGCTAGGAAGTTAGCGGGGTGCGCGCGAATAGCGTTTCAAACGTCACTCGCTCTGAGACTTGGAGTAGTTGTTCCCCTTGTTCTGCATGGGTAACGCTGCTTCGAGGTTGGCTGTTGTCGTTGTGTTCCTGGTTCGAGCCCAGGGAGGAGCAAGGAGAGGGACGGAAGCTATACTGTTACACTGGCAATACTAAAGTGCCTATAAGAACATCCAATAGTCAAAGGTTAATGAAATACAAATGGTATAGAGAGAAATAGTCCTATAATGACTACAACCTAAAACTTCTTACCTGGGAATATTGAAGACTCATGTTAAAAGGAACCACCAGCTTTCATATGTTTTCATGTTCTGAGCAAGGAACTTAAACATTAGCTTTCTTACATGGCACATATTGCACTTTTACTTTTTTCCCTATACTTTGTTTTTGCATTATTTAAACCAAATTGAACGTTTCATTATTTATTTGAAGCTAAATTGATTTTTTAAAATAAGTGTTCAATCAGTTTTATTGTAATTGTCATTATTACAAATACATTTTAAAAATCGTCCGATTAATCAGTATCAGCTTTTTTCGTCCTCCAATAATCGGTATCGGTATCGGCGTTGAAAAATCATAATCAGTCGACCTCTAGTTCTGACCTCTGATAGATGTTGCAGAGGTAGGAGTTGTACGCTTCCTGAAGTCTATGCAACACCTCTTTGGTCTTGTTGGTATTGAGGACCAAGTGTGATTTGTCACACCATTCTACAAAGTCATTTGGGACCAGGCCATGGTGTTCCTCGTCATCATGTAACATGGTTATCAAGGCAGTGTCATCAGCGAACTTACCGAGGTGTCTGTCAGGATGGGAACTAGAACAACTATTATTGTACAAGATGTACAGGAGTGGGGAGAAAACACATCCCTGAGGATAGCCTGTGTTGGTGGTGTGTATGTCCCACACGTGGGGACCTACTTTAACCCGCTGTGACCTCTGGCTTAGGGTGTCTAACAGCCACAAAACCAGCCCCCCATCTAAGGAGAAGTACCTAATGAGTCTCTGTGCAGAATCTAAGGGTGGAATGTGTTGAAGGTAGAAGAAAAGTCAACAAGCAAAACCCTGAAATGAGATTTGGCACCCTCTATAAGGCAACAGATAGACTGGCCTAGCCTAGAGTGGTCCTTAAACATTCCTCAAGTCCTGAGAGAGAGAGAGTGGGGGGGAGTAGGTGAGGGAGAGAAGCAGGGGAGTAGGAGAGAGAGAGAGTGGGGGGATTAGGTGAGGGAGAGAGGCAGAAGAGTAGGAGAGAGAGAGAAAATAGGGAATATTATCGGACTTCCCCATTGAAAAGCTGTAAAGTTGCTTGTACCTCAGGATCAGGCACGAGGCTCTAAGATGTCTGTCCCGGTGGGGCTGCCCCGGGACAGAGGCTGCACTTAACCCTTCGACCACAGAACATGGGCCTATTCACTGAGTATTGACATTCTCAATTCCCTGGCAGATTGTATAGCCCCCCATTCAACTCCCTGCAGTGCAGACATATGGTCAGCAAGGGGTGGACTCTAAGCTACTGAAACCATACACCCCCTTCTTAACACACACATAATACACACAGGGACACTAACACACACACTTAGGGACACACAAGCATACACTCACACACACACAACCCCCCCCCAACTCCCCACACACACTTAAACCAATGTCCAAACCCTTTTGGACAAATGAGCACCAGCTTGTTGTGGTGGGATCCAGTGGAATAGATCCTGTGCCCCCTGTCGTGTTGGGATGTAAGGAAGCTGTGTTGGGACGGTCCACTCTCAGCTTGAGTGGAGCTCAGAGATTGTTCAAGAGGGTGTGTGTGTGTGTGTGTAAACGTGTGTGTGTACTACAGTGTGAGAATTCATTGAGTGTCTCTGGCCGTCTCCTTGCTGACAGCCTGTCCATTTAGCAGCAGCCCAGTGGGATGATTTCGCCACGTCCACTCCTGCTCCTCCGCCTCTAATTGGTCACAAGTGTTCCCCTGGCCGATCATGGTTGGCTGATGTGGGCTTGTTAGTTCCATAGGTCTAACAGTGTGGTCAGTGTGTCATGGTGTGGTCACTGGCATGTGATATGTTGTCGGATGTGGTAGCTACTAGTGCATCTGGAGCTCAGTAGTTTGGAACCAATGTTTCCGTTCAAATAAAATACAATTTTATTAGTCACATGCGCCAAATACAACAGGTGAAATGCTTACTTATGGGCCCCCTAACCAACAATGCAGTTTCAAAAAAATATGGATAAGAATAAGAGATAAAAGTAACAGGTAATTAGAGCAGCAGTAAAATAACATTACAGAGACTATATACAGGGTGGTACCGATACAGAATCAGTCTGCGGGGGCACTGGTTAGGTGAGGTAGTATGTACAGTACATGTAGGCAGAGTTATTAAAGTGACTATGCATAGATTGGGGGCGGGAAGGGGGCACTGCAAATAGTCTCGGTAGCCATTTTACTAGAAGTTCAGGAGTCTTATGGCTTGGGGTAAGAAGCTGTTTAGAAGCCTCTTGGACCTAGACCTGGTGCTCCGGTACCGCTTGCCGTGCGGTAGCAGAGAGAACAGTCTATGACTAGGGTGGCTGAAGTCCTTGACAATTTTTAGGGCCTTCCTCTGACACCGCCTGGTATAGAGGTCCTGGGTGGCAGAAAGCTTGGCCCCAGTGATGTACTGAGCCGTTCACACTACCCTCTGTAGTGCCTTGCGGTCGGAGGCCGAACAGTTGCCATACAAGGCAGTAATGCAACCAATGCTCTCGATGGTGCAGCTGTAGAACCTTTTGAGAATCTGAGGACCCACAACAAATCTTTTCAGTCTCCTGAGGGGGAATAGGTTTTGTCTTGCCCTCTTCACAACTGTCTTGGTTTGCATGGACCATGTTAGTTTGTTGGTGATGTGGACACCAAGGAACTTGAAGCTCTCAACCTGCAACACTGCAGCCGCGTCGATGAGAATGTGGGCATGCTCTGTCCTCTTTTTCTTGTAGTCCACAGTCATCTCCTTTGTCTTGATCACATTGAGAGAGAGGTTGTTGTCCTGGCACCACACAGCCATGTCTCTGATCTCCTCCCTATAGGCTGTTTTGTTGTTGTCGGCCTACCACTGTTGTGTCATCTGCAAATTTAATGATGGTGTTGGAGTCGTGCTTGGCCGTACAATCTTAAGTGAATAGGGAGTACAGGATGGGACTGAGCACGCACCCCTGAGGGGCCCCTGTGTTGAGGATCAGTGTGGCGGATGTGTTGTTACCTACCCTTACCACCTGGGGGTGGCCTGTCAGGATCCAGTTGCAGAGGCAGGTGTTTAGTCCCATAGTCCCACGGTCCTTAGCTTAGTGATGAGCTTTGAGCGCACTATGGTGTTGAACGCTGAGCTGTAGTCAATGAATAGCATTCTCACATAGGTGTTCCTTTTGTCCGGGTGGGAAAGGGCAGTGTGGAGTCCAATAGAGATTGCATTATCTGTGGATCTGTTGGGGCAGTATGTAAATTGGAGTGGGTCCAGGGTTTCTGGGATGATGGTATTGATGTGAGCCATGACTAGATTTTCAAAGCACTTCATGGCTACAGACGTGAGTGCTACGGGTCTGTAGACATTTAGGCAGGTTACCTTAGTATTCTTGGGCACAGGGACTATGATGGTCTAATTAAAACATGTTGGTATTACAGACTCGGACAGGGAGAGTTTGAAAATGTTAGTGGAGACACTTGCCTGTTGGTCAGCGCTGCTCGCAGTACACGTCCTGGTAATCAGTCAGGCCCTGCGGCCTTGTGAATGATGACATGTTTAAAGGTCTTACTCACATCGGCTGTTTAGAGCGTGATCACACTGTCTTCCGGAACAGCTGGTGCTCTCATGCATGTTTCAGTGTTATTTGCCTCAAAGCGAGCATATAAGTAATTTCGCTCTTCTGGTAGACTCGTGTCTCTTGGCAGCTCTCGGCTGTGTTTCCCTTTGTAGTCTGTAATGGTTTGCAAGCCCTGCCACATCCGACGAGCATCCAAGCCGGTGTGGTAAGAGTCGATCTTGGTAGGAGTACGGTGCTTGGATGTGGGTTTGAGTCCTTAATGGACCACATATACACTGAGTATACCAAACATTTGGAACACCTTCATAATATTTAGTCTATTGCCCTCAGAACAGCCTCAATTCGTCATGGGAATGAACTCTACAAGGTGTCGAAAGCATTCCACATGGATGCTGTCCCATGTTGACTCCAATGCTTCCCACAGTTGTGTCAAATTATCTGGATGTGCATTTGGGTGGTGGACCATTCTTGATACACACAGGAAACTGTTGGGTGTGAAAAACAGAGCAGCGTTGCAGTTCTTGACACAAACCGGTGCACCTGGCACCTACTACCATACACCGTAGTGTATAGTGCCAACAGTTAAGTTTGGTGGAGGAGGAATAATGGTCTGTGGCTGTTTTTTATGGTTCGGGTTAGGCCCCTTAGTTCCAGTGAAGGGTAAATCTTAATGCTACAGCATACAGTGATATTCTAGACGATTCTGTGTTTCCAACTTGGTGGCAACAGTTTGGGGAAGGTCTTTTTCTGTATCTGCATGACAATGCCCCAGTACACAAAGTGAGGTCCATACCGAAATGGTTTGTTGAGATCGGTGTGGAAGAACTTGACTAGCCTGCACAGAGCCCTGACCTCCTTTGGGATGAATTGAAATGCAGACTGAGAGCCAGGCCTAATCTCCCAATATGTGGTGCCCAACCTTGCTAATGCTCTTGTGGCTCAATGGAAGCAAGTCCCCGCAGCAATATTCCAACATCTAGTGGAAAGCCCTCCTGGAAGAGTGGAAGCTGTTGTCACGCCCTGGCCAGGGTGTGGTTAGGCCAGGGTGTGACTATGGTGGGCAATCTAGTTTCTTTATTTCTATGTTTTCTATTTCTTTGTGTTTGGCCGGGTGTGGTTCTCAATCAGAGGCAGCTGTCAATCGTTGTCTCTGATTGAGAATCATACTTAGTCAGCTTTTCCCACCTGTGTTTTGTGGGTAGCTATTTTCTGTTTCGTGTTTCTGCACCTGACAGAACTGTTCGTTGTCGTTTTGCTCTTTGTTATGTTCAAGTGTTTTGATAATAAATCATGAACACTTACCACGCTGCACTTTGGTCCACTCCTTCTTCATCAGACGAGCGTTACAGTTGTTATAGCAGCAAAGTGGAACCAACTCCATATTAATTCCCATGCTTCTGGAATGAGATGTTCGACAAGCAGATGTCCACATACTTTTGGTCATGTAGTGTATCTGTGACCAACAGATGCATATCTGTATTCCCAGTCGTGAAATCCTTTAGTGCCTAATTAATTTATTTCAATTGACTGATTTCCTTAGATGAACAGTAACTAAGCAGAATATTTGAAAATGTTACATCTTGCTTTTGATATTTGGGGAGAAGAGACGCAGCCTTCATCACGCCTCTGAAACAAGGCTTGTTTCATGTCAGGACGTTTTAGTCTTTGAGCTCACAGGGCAGGCATCTTCATCTCTGCATGACTGGGACCAGGGAGAGGGATGAATGTGATATGGAGTGACCATCCATTTGTGTGTCTGTGTGTGCTGTAAGAAATCCCTTTGCCAGATGCTGCTGTCTCTCAACCTCAGAGACCCTTAACACAAGAACTGCTAAAGCAGTCGTTTGGACTGCTCATACAATTTTTTTTACAAAAAATATACCGGCAGTTGAAGGTGCCATGCTCAGTTCATAATCACCCTGATAATTGCCTTGATACTGAACCTAAACTATACCGAAACTAATTTCACACATATGACAACAGATTAAAAAAATGAAGAATAGTATGATGTGGGAGAATGGGTGAGTTGATGAGTAAGGGGAATGTATTGTGAATGAAGAACAGGGTGGGCCATTGTATTATATTAATCTATTGTAATTATAATCTCAAAACAGTGTACCCTATATCAGTCCACTGAATCAAAGATGTCCTGTCAGTCTACACTAGGCCTACTCGGAGTACACAGTGAGAGCGTGTGTAATTTACAATGGCAAGAAGACCAAGACGAATGGATGCACATCCTGCGTTAATCAGATGGTGGGAAAGAAATGAATCATGACATCTTTCATGATTATTCATCTGATTCTGAGCCTCAGCCTGAACCCACACCTCACCTTCTCCTAGGCCAAAGCACCAATAGCCATACCATGTAGCACAAGCTGACAGTAATTGACTTTGTTGACTGCTGTCATAGCGATACATTCATTATAATGCCATTATTGCTTTTGTGCTGATTTCTACTATTTATCAAGCACAGTTGGCGCTTTAATGATGTTTAGGCTACTGTTTTCATAATTTGACCGCATGTCTTGCTGACCGTATCTTGGTGGTTGGGGTATTAAACAAAACAAAATGTTGTTATAAAAACATGTAAATATGTGTCATAGTTGTAATCCACAAACATTTTGATTGAACACTTGATTGTTTTGTTTTTACATATTTTCTACGCAGTCGCAATTTTAGCATGTACATCTTGGTGGGGAACAATTAAATGTGTGTGATGCATGCCAGCAAAGCCACAACACAACACTAAACAATACATTAGTTGCACTATAACGGTGACAAACGGTGCCCACAAACTGTTGGGCCTACATAAAGCTGTCCCAACAGCAGTCCCAACATCTTACCACTGCTAAACCTGGCAATCAGCTGAGCCTTGTCTGGCAGCAAAACAGTTTATTCAGCCTCATCTACTGCCTTTAAAAAAAAACTTAGCTGTTATGGCTGACTTGCTTAAACAAATGTGGTTTCTAATGACAATTGAGATGTACAAACTATGGCATAAGGGGACGGACGACAAGCAATCTGTAATTTCGATTAAGACATTAATGAGCAAGCTAGGACGGACGTTGTTGATATACTGTAACTATTTGTTCAGCACTTTTGAAAGGTACAGCGACAGAATTTAGAACATGGGCCATTCTTACAGTGTTCTCCCTGTAAACCAAGTCAGAATTGTAGAATAAATAAAGGGGGCATGTAAGCAGACAATGAAAGCTCTTACAATATTCAGTGATTACATTTCTCTAAAACAGGTTATAGGCTACATGTTTACCACCAAGTCAGAACAGTAGGCGAAATTAAGAGGGGTAAATAGACCAAATTATTAGGGTGAGGCATATGAGCTACTAACATCTTACTACACGACATACACTTAGTATTACTTTCTTAGCTATCATTTACATTTACTTATCTCAGAGCGTATACTTATCTCCCTGGCATATTACATATTTTATGTAGTAGCATACAATATATTTTTGGACCTTTTTGTGCGTGCTCACTTGTACAGGAAGGTCTCACGGCGGTCCTTCGTGGGCAAATTTTGTCATCAAAATCTGGCATTCTCTGGATTTATGGTGCCTTCAAAACAACTGGGAATTCGGGAAAGAAAACAAGGTCCAATCATGATGACGTCATTCATCTTCAAGTCGTAGCGCTAGAAAAGGGCGGCAGCGTAGCCTAGTGGTTAGAGCGTTGGACTAGTAACCGGAAGGTTGCAAGTTGAAACCCCCGAGCTGACAAGGTACAAATCTGTCGTTCTGCCCCTGAACAGGCAGTTAACCCACTGTTTCTAGGCCGTCATTGAAAATAAGAATGTGTTCTTAACTGACTTGCCTGGTTAAATAAAGGTAAAAAATATATATATATTTTTTTTAAAAGAGGCCGGATTTACAATTCTGCATTTGAATGACTGTTCAAAACGTATTTTCCCAGTCATAGCTCATTTATTCCCGACTTACCAGTTATCTTGAACTCACTGAAGTCAAGTTTTCACAGTTCCCGAGTTCCCAGTTCTTTCGAGCATGGCACAATTCATGCTTCATTGACATCATGGCTAATGTTTATCCTTTTTTAACTTGGAAAAGAGACCCTTAATTCCAGATTTTGGACCACAAAGCCACTGTCACTGATTCATTCCAAACCACTCATTGTTGAATTTGAGATTTCCAACTTGTGAAAGTATGATGTTGACATGATCAGTTCAATCAAAGCTACTGTACATATAACATGTTTTGACGTCATTTTATCTGTGGCCAATAACCTTGAGCCTTCTTGGATGGGCACTTCTAATGTAACTCTATGGCAGCACCCAAGGGGCTAGAATTTTCTAAGTCTACCCTTAGACCTGGCGGTGACGTAGTGTCCCCATAAGTGACAGAACACTGAGCCAATCATGGGGCAACGCTCTGTATTTTCTGCTGGCTTGCCCTACCACCACAGAAAGCACTGAGCTAGGCAGAAACACCTGCATTTTGGCGCTGCCTTACTCAAGAAAACAAAAAAGAGACCATGTTTGTATGCAGCTTTATTAACTCAATGATATATATATCATTGATATATCATGCCAAAATAAGCAAGCCCCACCTGCCCTGAATGATGGGACGTCACTGAGCCGACAGTAACATAATCTAATGAAAATGCAATTGTGTTATACAAAAATAAAAAACTATTTGTATTCTAAGACTTTCATAAACACAACCAAATTATTATTTTTGCGATAAAATGTATTAATTACACTGTTAGATGTTGCAGTCAGAATGACTGCTCATTAGCGTGACGGGGGTCCCTTGAGGCCCAGCGGTTCTAGTGTTATAATATAATAATAATAATAATAATAATAATATATGCCATTTAGCAGACGCTTTTATCCAAAGCGACTTACAGTCATGTGTGCATACATTCTACGTATGGGTGGTCCCGGGGATCGAACCCACTACCCTGGCGTTACAAGCGCCATGCTCTACCAACTGAGCTACAGAAGGACCACTATGAGCTATGAAACCCCCCACCCCCCCAGCAAAGTGGGGAGCCTGGTTGTGAGGCACAGTGAATGGAGGCCATTAAGCAGGAACCTAAAAGCAATCACATTAGCAATGGGTTGGAACTAAACCATCTACCCCAGGGTACCGGCCATTATTCTGCTTCACATCCAACACATGGGGTAAAAAAACACCTGTGTGCTTACATTAAATCTCTATGTTTTCAAAAGCAAAAATGGTCTATCATTAATGCCAACCATATTAACGATTAGCATCACCTTTCTTAGTTTTAACAATCAATACATAAATCATGCATATATACTGTACATGCGTGGATAGCTGAGAGATTATTAGAGTTATGGTGGGACAGAGCGAGAGAGAGAAAAGAGGGGTGTTTTGTGTGAAATTGCCAATGCCTGCTGGACTTGCAGGGCTTGTAAGCAGGGGAAAGAGATAACCCAAAGCTGCGTCCATGGTATTTAGGTGTGCTACACTGCATCCCAAAATGATTCAAATTAACCGCTAAACGAGGACGTAATTGAAAACTGTTATTTTCGGCTGAGGTGAGTGAACAACGTGGCCGAGAGGCCAAGCGGGTGCAGCCAGGCTCCTCTTTAGTGAAGGGAAGATGTCCCACTAAGATGAGAGGGAAGAGGGCCTCTAGTCTACAAACAGTGGCCTGTTATAGCAGTGTCACCCAGTCCCAGTCAGACGGTGGCCATTTTGGGTGTTTGATTGAAAAGGGGATTTCCCTTTTTTATTATTATTCTCTAAATAAAACAATTAATGTCTTTCACCATAATTTTTGGAGGGAATAATGGAATTATTTTCCTATTTGCAGAACTAAAATATTCTGAAATAGTAGACAAGTCATTTCATTACAAGTGCAAATCATCTGACAAATGTAGGCATATGTGGGGTTGTTGAGTCTGCCTAACGTAAGTAATACCTTGAGACAACATGTAAAAGGTTCCATCTGGAGCATATGTCTGTCTATCAGCATGAAGCTCAACGCTAGTGACTCTTGGTGGGAGGTGTGCAGTCAAATTCTTCACTGGCTTTGCGCTGCGCTCCGACAGTGGCAGTTTGTGGCTGTGACAGATAGTGCCAGAGGTGCTACTTTTCCTCCTTTGACTTTTAGGAGGCATTAGGAGGGGAGCGAGGGCTGTGACCCATGAAGGCTGCCTGGCCACAGGCCCTCTCCCAGGTCATGGCTGGGGCTGTGCGTGCTGAAGAAAGGTAACAGATTCCAGTTCAATGATGAAAAAATGGGGAGGCTTGCAAGCCGAAGAAAACTATCCCAACTGCGAAGCAAGGAGGTGGCAGCATCATTATGTGGGGGTGCTTTGCTGCAGGAGGGACTGGTGCACTTTAGAAAATAGATGGCGTCATGAGGAAGGAAAATTATGTGAATATATTGAAGCAACATTTCAAGACATCAGTTAGTTGTGGCAAAATGGCTTTAACTTTACACAAGTTAAAGCTTGGTCGCAAATGGGTCTTCCAAACGGACAATGACCCCACGCATACTTCCAAAGTTGTGGCAAAATGGCCTAAGGACAACAATGTCAAGGTATTGGAGTGGTCATCACAAAGCCCTGACCTCAATCCTATAGAATATTTGTGGGCAGAACTGAAAAAGCTTGTGCGAGCAAGGAGGTCTACAAACCTGACTCAGTTACACCAGCTCTGTCAGGAGGAATGGGCCAAAATTCACCCAACTTATTGTGGGATGTTTGTGGAAGGCTACCCGAAACGTTTGACCCAAGGTAAACAATTTAAAGGCAATGCTACCAAATACTAATTAAGTGTATGTAAACTTCTGACCCACTGAGAATGTAATGAAAGAAGAAAAAGCAGAAATTAATAATAAATTCTTCTCTCTACAATTATTCTGACATTTCACATTCTTAAAATAAAGTGGTGATCCAAACTGACCTAAGACAGGGGATTTTTATTAGGATTAAATGTCAGGAATTGTGAAAAACTGAGTTTAAATGTATTTGGCTAAGGTGTATGTAAACTTCCGACTTCAACTGTATTTATTTGTACAGTTAAAGCAAAATATAAACATTTGGCTCTATACTCCAGCATTTTGGATTTGAGATCAAATGTTTCATATGAGGCGACAGTACAGAATCAGCGTTGGGCATACCATAAGGCAGAAGAGACCATTGTCTCAGGCCTCATACCATCAAAGCCTCTTGAGCTGGGCATAATACCAAATAATAATACTAGTAATTTGTTTTTTATCATTTCTCAGCTTGAGACCTATGCTCTGCTCGAAGCCCCAACCCCCGACCCCATACCCATACAACCGAACACAATTCCTAAAACATCTACATACACTGAGTGTACAAAACATTAGGAGCACCTTCCTAAAAGGTGTTGAAAGCGTACTAAAGGGATGCTGGCTCATGTTGACTACAATACTTCCAACATTTGTGTAAAGTTGGCTGGATGTCCTTTGGGTGGTGGATCATTCTTGATACACACAGGAAACTGTTAAGTGTGAAAAACCCTGCAGCGTTGCAGTTATTGACACACTCAAACTGGTGCGCCTGGCACCTACTAGCATACTCTGTTCAAAGGCACTTAAATATTTTGTCTTGCCAATTCACACTCTAAATGACACACATACACAATCCATGTCTCAATTGTATCAAGGCTTAAAAATCCTCCTTTAACCTGTCTCCTCCCATTCATCTAAACTGTTTGAAGTGGATTTACCAGGTGGCATCAATAAGGGATCATAGATTTCATCTGGATTCACCTGGTCAGTATATGTCATGGAAAGAGCAGCTGTTCCTAATTGTTTTATACACTAATATGAATATTAATATAATCCATGGGCGCAATTTTCACATTCTGAAATTGCGTTTTTGTCCCCCCCAGATTTATCATTGGAATGTGATACAAAATGAGGCAACAGTGTGCTTTAGGACCATGTGGACGCCTCAGAGCGGTCAGGTAGGCTGTTTGGAGTGTTTACTCAACTGGATAAAAAATGGAGGGCAGGTAGTTTGCCCCCCCGGTGATGCGTTGTGCAGACCTCACTACCCTCTGGAGAGCCTTACGGTTGTGGGCGGAGCAGTTGCCGTACCAGGCGGTGATACAGCCCGCCAGGATGCTCTCGATTGTGCATCTGTAGAAGTTTGTGAGTGCTTTTGGTGACAAGCCGAATTTCTAATGATCATGATCTTTTCCTCAAAGAAGTTAATGAATTTATTACTGCTGAAGTGAAAGCCATCCTCTCTTGGGGAATGCTGCTTTTTAGTTAGCTTTGCCACAGTATCAAAAATAAATGTTGGATTGTTCTTATTGTCCTCAATTGAGTTGGAAAAATAGGATTATCGAGCTGCAGTGAGGGCTCTCTAAGTTAACGCATGTCTTCAGTAAAAAGACAGGTGCTGCTGATAATACTGGCATCGTCGTTGAGGCAAAGGACATGTATGTGAAATCCATGTATCTAATGATGTCTGGCCAAAAATACTATGGCATGTCAGATAGCCTGATCCCCCATGGAGCAAAGCTTGGTCCTGGGGACATGGAGGAGCAGACTGTTGCTCGATCTGAGGTTGCAGGTGGGTTTATGGGATATGAGCAGTTCTTTGAGGTATGGAGGGGAATTGCCATGGATGCACTTTATTTACAATAAAAGTGACTCCAAAATGACACAGTACATTATTTGCCATTCATTTATATTGGACACAAAATCATCTGAAACACAACTAAAATAAACTGCAACTGTATCCAAGTTTGTAGGGTCACAAACTTGATGTAGTCATTGTGTTAGGAATATGGGACCGAATACTAATATTTTTACAAAATGTTACTCACTATAAGTGTATATATAGATATTTTATGTGCATACATTTCTAAGTGGTAAAACAGATATGTATGAAAATACCCTGAAATAAAAGGTGACATTCTGTACATTCGCCTCATATAAAACATTTGATCTCAAATCCAAAAATGTTGGAGTATAGAGCCAAATTAAATGTTTTAGCTTCACTGTCCAAATAAATAAATGCTGCCTACACAGCAGTCCATCAACAATAGCACATACTGTATAAAGTGTTTGACGTTTATCTGATCACATGACCGCTTCTTTCAGAGAATCCTCTTTCACCGTTTCAAAGAATATCATGATTCCAGACATGTTGTGGCGATTTCACACTTTCACCAATCACCCCACACACATTTAGCAGAAAACTGCCATGATGGCTACAAATGATTCAATCTTCAGAGTTAAAATCTGTTTTCCCCCTCCAGACGGTGTCAGTGTGCCATTATCAGCTACAAAATGTCTTCTGCCAGCTCAATGTAGCCCTCTGATAATACTTGGCTGCGACCCTCATCTGCTAATGGGTGAGAAATGAGTGTTTTATACAACATTCATTTTGGCTGGAGTCGATAGGGCAAAAACACTTAACCCCCTTTTCAATTTGCTGGATCAATTTTCATCCACTTACACCCCACTTCGTAAGTGCAGAATAATAACAGGTTACATACACTTTATTTTGAAATTCACTCACACAAAAATCTTTGACGAGTGCAGATGAGCGGCCTCTTTGTCCACCCGACGGACGAACCCGCCGCAGCCCGATCCGCCAGCTACACAAACGCCCGCCCCACTTACCTCCAGATTAAAGTTTAGCTAAGGCCTGATTGTGTATCAACAACCAACCTCTTGCCTTGGAGAGTGGCCTAGCTAGTGGTGATGGTGTATAATAACAACAGCAGCAGACAACAGAAGAGTGTATCAGACAGGGCAGACCTGTGTGGTGTTGAGTGGTGTGACACAATACAAATACATGGCCTCTGCTTTGATGAATGTTAGATTAGTATTTAGCGCACGGCTAAGTATTCTCCTGGAGGGGCCCAGGCCTACACTTGTCAGTACTCTATGCTCTGGGAGGGGGAGGGATGGGGTGGTAAAGGGGACAAGAGCCCTGCTTAACCAAGCTTAAAGGCCATCCTGTTTGCCCATGGGGCTGAGGTACCGTTCTGTACCCAACGAGACGACAGAGACCGTCGATGTTAATGCGACGCTAAGCTACGGTACACTAGCCTCTGGCAGGTTACTGCAGATATTCTGACAAACCTAAACTTCCAGACTTTGTTTTTCCTGCCAAACTTGTCTGAGGTCATTAAATCAACTCCTTTTATTTATTTATCTCTCCAAATGTTACATTAAGAGAGGGCTTGGTTCAGTACATTTGGTCTGATTTAATTTTTTCCTTTCCTGTGATTTCAGTGTTTCAGACTGTGGTGATGTTTCAGACTGTGTCTGTAGTCAGTCAGTACTTCATTTATGTAGTGTGCACTCCTGGCGAGAAATCATTTATTTAATGAATGCAATAAAATAAAGAGGTGACACATTCTGATATTATGGCTGTGCTGAGTGCCTGCAGTAGAGGGTGTGTGTGTGTGACAGAGATTGTGTGTGTGTGTGTGTGTGTGTGTGTGTGTGTGTGTGTGTGTGTGTGTGTGTGTGTGTGTGTGTGTGTGTGTGTGTGTGTGTGTGTGTGTGTGCGTGTGTGCGTGCGTGCGTGTGTGCGTGTGTGCGTGTGTGTGTGTGCGTGTGTGTGTGTGTGTGTGTGTGTGTGTGTGAGAGTGTGTGTGATAATTGGAGGGTCCTGCTCTTTGATAGTGGGTGCTCCTTAGTGCCATGCACCACATAACTTCATCCCTTCATTCAGTTGGCTCACTAACTAACTCTCCCTCTACAGGCCAGCAGGCAAACAAGTGAAATCTGGAACTCTCTCAGCCACTGTCGGAGGGAGGGTGTGACCTGCTTTACACCATGTTTATTTTCTTTCCACCCCCTTCCTTTCCCCTCTCCATTCTCTCATACACACTTGGCGCAGGGCTGGGCCGAGGCTGGGGACCCGAGAGGCGTGAAAGGCGAACGGTAAACACCGTAATAAGGAAGTGGTGTAAAGCCGGCGAGCAGCGGGGAGCTGATGGGGCCTGGCCGCTTAGGCAGTTCCCGTACATTTCCTGCCCAGCGGGAGTCCTTCAGCATGGGGCTGGGGCTGCCTGGTTCTCCTCTCCTCTCCTCTGTGTGACTGCCTACCAGTCCCCACATTATTCGCCCTCTCCTCTCTCTGTTTCCTTTACAGGCTGGGTGTAGTAGTGGGCCGCCAGTCCCTACAATATCCCCCCTCTATCTCTTTCTGTTTCCTTTACAGGCTGGGTGTAGCAGTGGGCCGCCAGTCCCTACAATATCCCCCCTCTATCTCTTTCTGTTTCCTTTACAGGCTGGGTGTAGCAGTGGGCCGCCAGTCCCTACAATATCCCCCCTCTATCTCTTTCTGTTTCCTTTACAGGCTGGGTGTAGCAGTGGGCCGCCAGTCCCTACAATATCCCCCCTCTATCTCTTTCTGTTTCCTTTACAGGCTGGGTGTAGCAGTGGGCCGCCAGTCCCTACAATATCCCCCCTCTATCTCTTTCTGTTTCCTTTACAGGCTGGGTGTAGCAGTGGTCCGCCAGTCCCTACAATATCCCCCCTCTATCTCTTTCTGTTTCCTTTACAGGCTGGGTGTAGCAGTGGGCCGCCAGTCCCTACAATATCCCCCCTCTATCTCTTTCTGTTTCCTTTACAGGCTGGGTGTAGCAGTGGGCCACCAGTCCCTACAATATCCCCCATCTCCTCTCATTGTTCCTCTGCAGGCTGGCTAGCTGTAGCCCTGGGGCCACGTGTGTAGACCAAAGCCAGTCTACTGCTGCTGTGGTTCTGGAGGTGCGTTAGGTTAGCTAACACTAACAGCTCCCTCCTGGGGACAGAATAAGGTTAAAGCGAGGAGAGGGGATATATATATATTTTTTTACCTTTATTTAACCAGGCAAGTCAGTTAAGAACGACGGCCTGGGAACAGTGGATTAACTGCCTGTTCAGGGGCAGAACGGCAGATTTGTACCTTGTCAGCTCGGGGGTTTGAACTCGCAACTTTCCGGTTACTAGTCCAACGCTCTAACCACTAGGCTACGCTGCCGGAGGGAGTGAGAGGAACCCTTCTTATATAAAGGCCTATATGTTTAGGTGTGTGGAGGTTGACGGATACCATAAAGAGGGACTACTACAGAACACTCAAGCCGGGATTCAGGTAAGCACAGAAAACGAACATAGCACGGCACTTGACTTTGCATGGTGATCCTGTGTAACTTCGTATCATGGAAATTGCGATTGGATCACACATCACAAAATGTGCATTAATGAATATAAAACATTTAGCCTAACTAATAACTAGGAGAAAAGCATTGGCATCAACACAAAGACGTTCCCGTGTTTTGCAGAGCTTTTTGTCTCTAGTGACAGAGAATTCTGGCTAACAATTATTGACGTATTGCATGAACACCTCCTTATTCCTCCCACACACACGCTGACCTCACGGTTCGACGCCCCATAAATACGATTTCACACGCGAGGCGGCTCCGGCATGCTCCCAATTAACCCTGCAAGCTTCCCCGTCCACCTGATTAGAGAAACGATCAACGCACAACAACAACATGGCCACTCGGCGTATCTGAGGAGAGGAGCCACGCACCATTGTATCCTTCTGCCTCAGCAGTCTGATATCTCCCACGTCAACACAGCTCTGATTGCTGGTTATGTTTGTTAGCAGCACTGGTGGTGAACGTGATAAATGTTTTTGTCCATTATTATTCGTGGAGCCAAAAATAAATATCGAGAGGGTTTTAGTGTTGCTTGCAGGAGCTAGTCGGGTAAGAGTGAGTGAGTCCTGGTAGTCAAGTTGTTAGAACTAACAAGAGAAGACACATTTATTCAACGTGAGCCTGTTTTTATTCAGGGATTCAGGGTCTATTGGTTTCCTATGTTGATAATTACATGGGTGAAGATGTTGTTTCTGTGAAGAGCCACCTCACCAGGTGTTTCTAGTGTGAATCAATAGCAACTGACAAAGACAATCGAGTTGACGATCCACATCTAAAAACAGGACCTGGAGATTTACAGATTTACAGTTTCTAGTTTACGACATTATGTTGCAAAGATATCTATAATTACCACTTTACCATCGAATTTCTAAGTGGAATTTATAAATTAATCCAGGTAAAAAAAATGCACAGTAAAATACAGTAGCCAAGAACATAAAGATCCCGTATCTAGCCGGTGACCTTAGCCAGTTCTGAGCCCTGACTGAGTAAAGTGAGTGAAGGAGAGGGGGAGTTATTCCTCAGTCTCTGCAGGAGCTGTGTTATCTGTATTTGACCGGTGTTAAATATTCTCATTACAATCACTTCAAATGAGCACCGGCGCTTTGTCTAATCCCCACCCCAGGGACAGAGACGTTTTACCTGGCCCAGGATGAAACGCAGGCAGGCCCCTGCCACAGTCTCTCCCTCTACCCTTGATGCTAGCTGTGCTGAGAAAGTGGAGGGAGGGGAGGAGATATGGAATAGCTGGGAACTAACTAAGATCTATAGCTACTCAGAATATTCCTCACAGGGGAAGGTGGGAGTTTAGTAACCTTTCCCACCTAGCCCACTGTAGTAGCCACTAAGAGCTGAGAAATAATTAAATAGCCTGTTCAGGGGGGAAACACACAGAACTGTCAATCTGTGGAGAGGTTCATTCAAGTGCCAGTCAGAATGGAGGCTGCGGCAGCAACAGTCTCAAGGTGCCAATAAGCAGTCCACTGGAGACACGACTGACTTGTTTTCCACCAATTGATTGGATGTTGAACAGATGGACAATGTTGGAGCATATCTAACCAGGTACTGATGGTGTAGCCAACTAGTTCCCAAAGACTTGACCTCTGAGTCAATGGTCTGACAGTCCTTAGACCTTATTTTTAGTACTACATTGATATTGATAACTGCATTGTTGGGTTTAGAGATCACAAGAAAGGTATGTTACTGTACTGGTGTACATGACATTACAACTTTAAACTTAAAACATGCTAATTCCTAACATTCACTGTTTTGTAATTGGGAAAGTTTATTTCACTCATGTTGGGAGGCCAGTTTTGGGCCAGGGAGCAGTTTTAATTCATTTTTACAACGTTCCTCACAATAGTTATGAGTCCCCACTTTGTCACTATGTCCCAACTCTATCAATGAGACTTCACTAGACTCTTCTGTGGAGCATATATGCTTTAATAGGGTAGCTCGTCTACTATCTCCATCATGGAGGCAAGTCATGCCTGTGAGAGTGACTTGTCCACTCTTTGTACTTCGAGTCCACATTCTGCACTTCTAGTGAGTCTCCACTTTGTACATTTTAGAAAGTCCCCAATTTGCACTTCTAGTGAGTACCCCCACTGCACTCCCCCCTGCAGTCTGAGCTACATGTTGAAGGTGGGCTCCTTCCTTCTTCCCTGGGTCCTTATTCCCCAGGCCTGGCAGATTACCATGGGAGGAGCAAGCCTGGCTGGGGAGCCTGGTGCCCTTATTAGCCGTGTGGAAGCGGGGTTGTGGCAGGGGAGAGGGGTTTGAGGCGGGGGGAGGGAGGGGGTTATAAGCTGCTCGGAGAGTTCAGCCCAGCTCCAAAAGGGGGGATAGAGGATTAGGGAGGCTCTAAAGGAAGACATCTGCTTCTGTGCCAAGCTCCATATTATCAAAGACACCAGTGTTTCCCACATCATCAACTTTTCATGAGCACACTCACTGGTAAATACCAGCCACAGAGCTCTGGGTCTCCGAAAGGGGAGAGAGGGTAGAAACTTTGGCTCATTTGGAAATTCCACATTTTGCCCATGAAATTCTGATAAATAACTTGAGCCTGCATGTCTAATATGCCTATCACATATTCTCCCTTATTCGAAGGGAGATGGAAGCCCACAGATGGCATTTTTTGGTCTACTCTGTGTTAGTAGAGGTTAATTCCATGTATTTATGCTATTGATCATGTTCACACAATATAAATTATTTATTTATTTGTTTATTTTTCAGATTTTTTCTCTCCCATTTATACAAAGGATACATAGTTTTAGAGGATAAACATCTCACCTTCTCTTGTGTGGCCCTCAGCTTGCTGTCCCAGACTGCTCTGATCAGGGGGATGTCTGGGCTGTGAGTGGCGTAGCAGTGTGCCTGCAGCACATGTCCCAGGGTGAGGCTGTTGATCACTTCTTCCAGGACCTTCTCTATATGGCTGAATGTTCCAGCACTCACCAGCTGCATGGTACAAGGCACCAGGTTGATCTGGCCAGCAGAGAACACAGCCTCATCCACCTGTAGAGGGGCACAGGTGCCATACAATCACACATTAGTTGAGCTGATGCTAGCCTATTTCTTGGTGTAACTATAGAACCCTGTGCCTGGTTCTCCCTGGTTCCCTTTCATTCTGGTTCCTCCTGGTTCTTTCAATGGAATTGAGCCATATATGAGACTAAACAGAAACTCATAACACGTAGCAGGATGGTTGTTCATCTCCATTCACATTATAGACCCTGATATCAGTCTCATACATGCTGGCAGCAGCCAACCAAAGCTCTTTCAAGGAGTTTGTGTTTTCCCCCAAAGCTTCCCTGTAGAACGGCTGTGCTTCTGCTTGGCCATGTGGCCTATGTACACACTCCTGGTTTCAGAGAATAAATCTCTCCTCAAAATCAATCCATTGCTTGAAACTCAATTACACACTCCCACAGAAATGGCTACTGGTCTGCTAGGGGTGCAGCGGCTTAGGGGAGATGTCAAAATCAAATTAAAGTTTATTGGTCGGGTACACAGATTTGCAGATGTTATGACAGGTGCAGTGAAATGCTTGTGTTTCTAGCTACAACAGTGCAGTAATACCTAGTGAAGAATGCATGAAAATACACACATGATCCATAAAAATAAAGAAATTAAGAAATTTCAGAACGAGCAATGTCAGAGACCGGAATATAAATATATATACATATGATGTCTTTAAATATACACTGAGTGTACAAACCATTATGAACATTAGTGCTCTTTCCATAGACTGACCAGGTGAAAGCTATGATCCCTTATGGATGTCAGTTGTTAAATCCACTTCAATCAGTGTAGATCAAGGTGCCCAACCCTCTTCCTGGAGAGCTACTGTCCTGTAGGTTTTCAGTCCAACCCTCTTCCTGGAGAGCTACTGTCCTGTAGGTTTTCAGTCCAACCCTCTTCCTGGAGAGCTACTGTCCTGTAGGTTTTCAGTCCAACCCTCTTCCTGGAGAGCTACTGTCCTGTAGGTTTTCAGTCCAGCCCTCTTCCTGGAGATCTACTGTCCTGTAGGTTTTCAGTCCAACCCTCTTTCTTCCTGGAGATCTACTGTCCTGTAGGTTTTCAGTCCAACCCTCTTCCTAGAGATCTAAGTTGGTTAGGACATCTACTTTGTGCATGACACAAGTCATTTTTCCAACAATTGTTTACAGTCAGATTATTTCACTTATAATTGGATAAGAGCGTCTGCTAAATGACTTAAATGTAAATGTAAATGTAATACCGCTCAGAAAGGAGACGCGTTCTGTCTCCTAGAGATTAACGTACTTTGGTGCGAAAAGTGCAAATCAATCCCAGAACATCAGAAAAGGATGTTGTGAAGATGCTGGAGGAAACAGGTACAGAGTATCTACATCCACAGTAAAACGAGCCCTATATCGACATAACCTGAAAGGCCGCTCAGCAAGGAAGAAGCAACTGCTCCAAAACCGCCATTAAAAAGCCTGGTTTGCAACTGGTTTGCAACTGCACATGGGGACAAAGATTGTACTTTTTGGAGAAATGTCCTCTGGTCTGAGTCAGAAGTTTACATACACCTAAGCCAAATACATTTAAACTTAGTTTTTCACAATTCCAGACATTAAATCTTGGTAGAAATTCCCTGTCTTAGGTCAGTTTGGATCACCACTTTATTTTAAGAATGTGAAATGTCAGAATAATAGTAGAGAGAATGATTTACTTCAACTTGTATTTCTTCCATCACATTCCCAGTGGTCAGAAGTTTACATCCCCTCAATAAGTATTTGCTAGCATTGCCTTTAAATTGTTCACCTTGGGTCAAACGTTTCAGGTAACCTTCCAAAAGCTTCCCACAATAAGTTGGGTGAATTTTGGCCCATTCCTCCTGACAGAGCTGGTGTAACTGAGTCAGGTTTGTAATGCTTCCTTGCTCGCACACGCTTTTTCAGTTCTTCCCACAAATTTTCTATAGGATTGAGGTCAGGGCTTTGTGATGGCCACTCCAATACCTTGACTTTGTTGTCCTCAACCCAGTTTTCCACAACTTTGGTAGTATGCTTTGGGTCATTGTCCATTTGGAAGACCCATTTGCGACCAAGCTTTAACTTCCTGACTGATGTCTTGAGATGTTGCTTCAATATATCCACATAATTTCTCTACCTCATAATGCCATCTGTTTTGTGAAGTCCACCAGTCCCTCCTGCAGAAAAGCACCCCCACAACATGATGCTGCTACCCCCGTGCTTCACGATTGGGATGGTGTTCTTCTGCTGCACATGGGGACAAAGATTGTACTTTTTGGAGAAATGTCCTCTGGTCTGAGTCAGAAGTTTACATACACCTTAGCCAAATACATTTAAACTTAGTTTTTCACAATTCCAGACATTTAATCTTGGTAGAAATTCCCTGTCTTCGGTCAGTTTGGAGCTTCAACTGTATGTACTACATAGGGCACCAGTCTAAGGTGCAGGGTAGAGTACTAGGTGGTAGCCAGCTAGTAACAGAGGCTAAGGTTCAGGGCAGGGTACTGGGCGGAGGCTGCCTAGTGGTGACTGTTTCAGCTGTCTCTCAGTTCCAGTCGAAGTTGATAAATGCAGTGCTTCTCTCAAATGGACAAATGGCTGCTGAAGATGTTGTGCTGTTCCAAATAGAACTGAGGCAAACATATTTATTTCATTTCCAAACATACACACAGACACACCTCATGCAGGGCTACAATGGACAAATATGTTTAAATGTAGAAATTCTATATACTATTTTGTAAACGCTGAACACACATAGACCTAACACAACCGCAATGTGAAAACAGGTGAACGAAAACATGTTCTAACTAAGGCTGTGACGATACCAAAAATGAAAACATGAAGCAGAACTCACTATTTGGTCCTTTAAAATCCTGCTGTACGTAAAATATCGTCTATAGCTTGGAAAAGAAATACATGTGACTGGATGGCAACATAATGATGTTTGTTTCCTAAAGAAGTGAAATCCGCTTTGTGTTTTGTTTCCTTGCCATGATACTAACAGGGGTGGCAGGTAACTTATTGGTTAGAGCGTTGGGCCAGTAAATAAACGGTTGCTGGATCGAATTCCCGTGCTGACAAAGTAAAAATCTGTCGTTCTGCCCCTGAACAGGGCAGTTAACCCGTCATTGTAAGTAAGAATTTGTTCTTATTGCTCTCCCTGCTTTCAAATGGTCAGATCAATCACTCCTTTACCTACGAGCATTATCTACGTCTGGTCCGCAGCGTAACATATCGTCATTGAAATAATTTTATGAGCCATCATATCTCCTCCATCTGAGAAGCCCCGGTCAGGTCGGACAGGATCTCTTAACAAGCCATAAAAAGAGCTCACCATTTTGAATTAGGAGTATCATGATAGTGGTATCGTCCCGGCCTAGTTCTAACTGCTTTGTGCTGTTCGTTTCCTCATCAAACTTAACCCTACCTGAGTCCTGTCAAAACAACACGCTACATACATCACTGAGGTGGAACACCACCAATGTACATCAATTACCAGCCTGCATTTGAATAGCGCATCAATTAGCAAGTTCCATATTTTTTCGCCATACACCATATCAGCAAATAACACTTTTTACACCACGGCGATAAGCAGGTGACTTTGCATGCATGAGAGTAGAGCGTGTGATTTTCACATGGGTGTCTGTCTGTGTTGGCTCATTCATAATTAGCCACGTGATAATTAGCTGAGACTCCCAGATAAACGGGCTGTTAGACGATGAAGTTCCTAAACTCAATAATTTAACCTCGAAGAAATCAATGTGATTATGCAGAAGGACTCTTGAGGACCAATGGGACCAGTGGCGAGGTCAGGTCACTGGAGACCCATCATCCTGCTGAATTGGCATAAGGATATCAGTGTGGCCACCACGCCACATCCTGGTTAATGTAAACAGCCGTCGGTGACAGGGTGTTAATTGGTGGACTAAGCAGGGACCTTTAGGATCTGTGAAGACACTGACCTCCAGAGGGATCAAGTAGGCCAAAATCAATTGATACATGGCGTGAGAGCAGGGTCCTTAGTCGATTACCATACGTACATACATGGGTATCGTATTTCTCCCCCGTATTACCAGGGTTAAGTGTGGACCAGTGGTATTACTGAAGGCTTAGCACCTCGCCCCAAACCCCTCTTCACCTCCACTGAGTTACAGTACCCTTGCTCACTTTGTTAGTTGCAAATGAGGGCAATTGTCTAACCCTCACCAGCCCTAGATTCTAGGAGTTGTAGTCCAATCACCTCCTAGGCATATCTGAGATATCTAATCCACATCAATGAGACAGGAGAAATTGCTTTGACATAAAAGTAGCCTTTATTACTAAATCAAATGACCAATGAGAAATATGTACAGATTTGAGCCATTGCAATCCTATGGGATGAAGGCATGATAACATGGTGCATGTTTTTAGTTATTCACTACACATCAATGTAACATAGTGGACATTCATGGGCAGTGCGATGGCTCTTTAAATGACTGATGCAGTACATAAGAAAGTTTCGACAAAATCAGCAATTTGTAGAATGTGATTTGATAATAACAGAACAACACAAAGCTCTTTGCTAGAGGGGGGATATGGCCAAAACAATTTCCATAATCATATGGGTTTCCCATGATTCCTAGCTCCTGGGTTCACTTGTCAACTTTGATGAATCTTCAGCATCTGCTGCTCCAAATTACCGGGACAGTGGAGGAGATGAGAGAGGAGGGGAGGGGGATGGAGGCCTCCCTGCTTTCAAATGGTCAGATCAATCACTCCTTTACCTACGAGCATTATCTACGCCTGGTCCGCAGCGTAACATATAAGCCAGAATCGCCCGAGACGTCAACAACACGTCGTCATTGAAATGATTTTATGGGCCATCATATCTCCTCCATCTGAGAAGCCCCGGTCAGGTCGGACAGGTGGCGAGGATCTCTTAACAAGCCATAAAAAGAGCTCACCATTTTGAATTCCAAAAAAGGAGGGCTACCATTTGTTGATTTGTACATCAAAAGGGGGCCAGCGCCGGGCCCCTTCACTGTTAAAGACAAGCTCCCCGTAGCTTCCACCAAGCAGGTGTGTGATGATCAATTATTAAAGCTTCAAGTTACTACTGGTGCTGATGTGAAGGGGGGTGGAGGAAAAAGGGGATAGAATACTATTTACATAAAATTAACAGTTCAAAAGAATGAGTTCACACACCAATCAAACTTGTTAATTGACTGTCAGTGGTGTGACCCTGAATATACAACACAACTACATTATTCATCTTCCGCGTTGACAGGGAAGACAGTCCAATTTGCATTGCCGTCATAAACATGATCAACAACCACAATGCCACATGCATTTTTAATAGGGAAGAGATGAGACCGTTAATATTCATAAGGGTCAAACAATTGCATATAGCATTAAACTTCCTATAACAAGCAACGTATTTTTCTATTTTTCAAACAGTAACCTTAGGAGTCTAAATAGTCCAGAGAGAAAAGGAAGGACACGCGATATTAAAGAATTCACAGTTAATTCAATAGTAAGGCATGTTCATAGTGAATGGTGTATCTAGCACCCATTCCCTCTCACTGCAATAGCAGACATCCTGACACCAAATGCTAAAATGTACAATGTAGCTCATGTTTTGCAATCTTATATTTCAATTGTTTACTGTCTTACTGAAAATGCATATTTAGTTACTGTGCAAGCCGAGTTTTGAATGTACTTCAAAATCTTGACTTGACCACTGTTTGAGTTGACGCTAAACATGTCTCAGACCTTATTTCCCCAACGATCCCTCCAAGCCACACAAAGTTCCTCTCCTCTCTGTCTGACGTGATCGCAGCAAGTGCTGCCTGCTTCGCATTAATTAAAGTTGTGTTTTGGCTTCATGCTTTATCAACCTTTATTTCATGGCTTAAACCCCATCATTTTTCATAAACTCAATGGCGTCTCAAAAGGTCACTTAGCCCCAAGGACTCTCTGGGATCCAGACAGTAACACATATGTAAATGCTGGAACAGTGGAACACTAGAACCAGCTGAATGGAAGAATCCATCTGCTCTCAAGCCTTAACTGGGTCTTGTAGCCAGACTGGAGTGCCTGGCTATATTTACAGTGGTGTTATAGCGTAAACCTTTGGACTCCGCTGAATGACTGTGTGACTGTGTCATTAGCAGGGCTCGGTATGTACAGTATGTATAGACTATTGTCCAGATTGGGCCAGTGTGGGTAAAGTGACCTGGTATTGATGAACAGTCAGCTGTGGGTAAAGTGACCTGGTATTGATGAACAGTCAGCTGTGGGTAAAGCGACCTGGTATTGATGAACAGTCAGCTGTGGGTAAAGTGACCTGGTATTGATGAACAGTCAGCTGTGGGTAAAGCGACCTGGTATTGATGAACAGTCAGCTGTGGGTAAAGCGACCTGGTATTGATGAACAGTCAGCTGCGGGTAAAGCGACCTGGTATTGATGAACAGTCAGCTATGGGTAAAGCGACCTGGTATTGATGAACAGTCAGCTGTGGGTAAAGTGGCCTGGTATTGATGAACAGTCATCTGTGGGTAAAGCGACCTGGTATTGATGAACAGTCAGCTGTGGGTAAAGTGACCTGGTATTGATGAACAGTCAGCTGTGGGTAAAGCGACCTGGTATTGATGAACAGTCAGCTGCAGGTAAAGCGACCTGGTATTGATGAACAGTCAGCTGTGGGTAAAGCGGCCTGGTATTGATGAACAGTCAGCTGTGGGTAAAGTGGCCTGGTATTGATGAACAGTCATCTGTGGGTAAAACACTGTCAGTCATCTGTGGGTAAAGTGGCCTGGGTGAACAGTCATCTGTGGGTAAAGTGACCTGGTATTGATGAACAGTCATCATGACCTGGTACTGATGAACAGTCAGCTGTGGGTAAAGCGACCTGGTATTGATGAACAGTCAGCTGCGGGTAAAGCGACCTGGTATTGATGAACAGTCAGCTGTGGGTAAAGCGGCCTGGTATTGATGAACAGTCAGCTGTGGGTAAAGTGGCCTGGTATTGATGAACAGTCATCTGTGGGTAAAGTGACCTGGTACTGATGAACAGTCAGCTGTGGGTAAAGCGACCTGGTATTGATGAACAGTCAGCTGTGGGTAAAGTGACCTGGTATTGAGGGGGAACAGCTCCATGGCCCTCTATAAGATATGCTAATAGTCACATCTTCCCATGCATAATTTAACCATGGGACTGATATTAAAAGTATGCAAAATTATCAAATGAATATGGCATAACTTTTGGATAATGCAGGATGGAAACACAACACAAAATGTAAATACTGTATGACTAAACGCAGCATAACGCAAGTGAATATTTGTAATAGATTTATGCTTGATTCTCAATCTATGAAGCATTGTTAACAATGGGTCCACAGTCAATGGGTGAATGTAGTACTTTAGACTGAAGGCAGGGGGGGATATTGAATGACTCCATCACCAGAACACTGGAGCAAGATGTGGCATAAGGCCTCTCAAACTGTATTACAACAAATCACCCGTATAAACCTCACTCTCTTAATCTATAAAGGAACATGCCTATTTCATGCCACAAAATTCATAATCTCTTTCCAGTTATTTTTTTTTATATTTAAAGGTTGGCAAATAGTTGTAAATGTAGGGATCAAGGAAAAAGTTTTGTTAGGCGCATTTAAGTGCGTATATTAATTCTGCTTTTTGGATTTGATGCGGAATAACTGTTTAATCCTTTTGCTGTGGATGTCAGTTTGTCAGGTCTGTGTGCTGTGATTCCATCTTCAACTGGCTTCAAGTCTGTGGGGCTCTTTCAGCATTAGTACATTCAAAGCGCATCACGTCTCTGAATGGAAAATGATAAGAGATGGGCTCATGTTGTGCTACACCCTGAGGAGATTCTGGGGCTTCTGACACCTCATTCCTACACATATAAAATGTTCAGGAGAACCAAAACCTCTCTCCCCTTCTCTTGTATCTTTCACCATGTTAGTCTCTCTAACTCCAGGCTTCTTGTGAAAAAAAATAATATTTTTTTAATTTCATCCCCTTGTTTTTCCTCCGTGTCTATTTTTTGTGTTTGAGCCTAACCCTTGTATGCTTGCTCAACTGTCACACAACATCAGTGTTATTTAAACAGCGCCATAAATAGATGAACAAAATGCACAAAGAAAGGCAAATATGGGGGTCCTCTGCAAGCATCCTCCCTGGTCCAGAACTGCATATGGAGACAGAAAAAGACCTACGGACACATGTTCAAAATCAAATAGTTATTACCAGAACAATTATTAAAGAAAGAAAAATAAGCAGGAATCATGAAAACGTATAAATACAAAACATGACATTGGCCCCTCTCTTTCATTGTGTGGTTTCCATTCTGCCTGCCTGTCTGCCCTCGACATGCCCGTTTTAGAGACGTCCTCCTAGGAGAAGTAACACTGACACATCGGCTCTGGTCACTTTATGCTTCCCCACGCATATTCACACGCCACAATACAGGAGCAAATATAGAAATCATTTTTTATTTGGGATTTTGACAAAAAGCCTGACAAAAATGAATATATCAGAATTGACGTATTGCTGTGTTTAATCTAACATTTACTTAAACACACAAAAAAAATACAATCTAAAGTCAAAAATCTAATACAGAATGTCAAACTGATAAAGGTACATGTAAAGTGTGGTCACACATTGTAGCCCAGACCATCACTGTTGTGTGTGCTGAAGTGACAGAAGGGCATGTTTTCTCTTTGCGTTAAGGCAAAATGCCCTACTGCCTTCAACTGTCCCGGACTACGATTTTTTGACAAATTGGTTGTGAGGGTTTTAGGAGTGATGCACATATCGCAAAAATCATTTCTGCCAAGCTACCTCTATGACCTGCCCGTGGGACATGACAAGCTCCTCGATGCATCGCTCTATCAAAACCAGATCTTTCCAGGACAATGCAAATGATGACAAATTCTATCATCCCGCATTGTGAGCTTTCCTGCTAATCTCACTAATTCGAGAAAATCGGGAGGGTTTCGCTCTTTCAGCTGAGGGGCATGTTTGTCTGATTGAATGATGCTAAAACTGCAACCCTCAACCCCCGTTCATTCTCAGTTTCCAGCTGTGAAAACCCTATCTCTTAGATGTTTTTATTGTGTTAGTACAATGTAAACCCTATCGAAGGGATGGTTTATTGTGTCAGTACAATGTAAACCCTATCTCTTAGATGGTTTTATTGTGTTAGTACAATGTAAACCCTATCTCTTGGATGGTTTATTATGTCAGTACAATGTAAACCCTATCTCTTGGATGGTTTATTATGTCAGTACAATGTAAACCCTATCTCTTGGATGGTTTATTATGTCAGTACAATGTAAACCCTATCTCTTGGATGGTTTATTATGTCAGTACAATGTAAACCCTATCTCTTGGATGGTTTATTATGTCAGTACAATGTAAACCCTATCTCTTAGATGGTTTTATTGTGTTAGTACAATGTAAACCCTATCGAAGGGATGGTTTATTATGTCAGTACAATGTAAACCCTATCGAAGGGATGGTTTATTATGTCAGTACAATGTAAACCCTATCGAAGGGATGGTTTATTGTGTCAGTACAATGTAAACCCTATCTCTTGGATGGTTTATTATGTCAGTACAATGTAAACCCTATCTCTTGGATGGTTTATTATGTCAGTACAATGTAAACCCTATCGAAGGGATGGTTTATTATGTCAGTACAATGTAAACCCTATCTCTTGGATGGTTTATTATGTCAGTACAATGTAAACCCTATCTCTTAGATGGTTTTATTGTGTTAGTACAATGTAAACCCTATCGAAGGGATGGTTTATTATGTCAGTACAATGTAAACCCTATCTCTTGGATGGTTTTATTGTGTTAGTACAATGTAAACCCTATCTCTTGGATGGTTTATTATGTCAGTACAATGTAAACCCTATCTCTTGGATGGTTTATTATGTCAGTACAATGTAAACCCTATCTCTTGGATGGTTTATTATGTCAGTACAATGTAAACCCTATCGAAGGGATGGTTTATTATGTCAGTACAATGTAAACCCTATCGAAGGGATGGTTTATTATGTCAGTACAATGTAAACCCTATCTCTTGGATGGTTTTATTGTGTTAGTACAATGTAAACCCTATCGAAGGGATGGTTTATTATGTCAGTACAATGTAAACCCTATCTCTTGGATGGTTTATTATGTCAGTACAATGTAAACCCTATCGAAGGGATGGTTTATTATGTCAGTACAATGTAAACCCTATCTCTTGGATGGTTTATTATGTCAGTACAATGTAGACCCTATCGAAGGGATGGTTTATTATGTCAGTACAATGTAAACCCTATCTCTTGGATGGTTTATTATGTCAGTACAATGTAAACCCTATCGAAGGGATGGTTTATTATGTCAGTACAATGTAAACCCTATCTCTTGGATGGTTTATTATGTCAGTACAATGTAAACCCTATCGAAGGGATGGTTTATTATGTCAGTACAATGTAAACCCTATCTCTTGGATGGTTTATTATGTCAGTACAATGTAAACCCTATCTCCTAGATGGTTTTATTGTGTTAGTACAATGTAAACCCTATCTCTTGGATGGTTTATTATGTCAGTACAATGTAAACCCTATCTCTTGGATGGTTTATTATGTCAGTACAATGTAAACCCTATCTCTTGGATGGTTTATTATGTCAGTACAATGTAAACCCTATAGAAGGGATGGTTTATTATGTCAGTACAATGTAAACCCTATCGAAGGGATGGTTTATTGTGTCAGTACAATGTAAACCCTATCGAAGGGATGGTTTATTGTGTCAGTACAATGTAAACCCTATCGAAGGGATGGTTTATTATGTCAGTACAATGTAAACCCTATCGAAGGGATGGTTTATTATGTCAGTACAATGTAAACCCTATCGAAGGGATGGTTTATTATGTCAGTCAATGTAAACCCTATCGAAGGGGTGGTTTATTGTGTCAGTACAATGTAAACCCTATCGAAGGGATGGTTTATTATGTCAGTCAATGTAAACCCTATCGAAGGGGTGGTTTATTGTGTCAGTACAATGTAAACCCTATCTCTTGGATGGTTTATTATGTCAGTACAATGTAAACCCTATCGAAGGGATGGTTTATTGTGTCAGTACAATGTAAACCCTATCTCTTGGATGGTTTATTATGTCAGTACAATGTAAACCCTATCTCTTGGATGGTTTATTATGTCAGTACAATGTAAACCCTATCTCTTGGATGGTTTATTATGTCAGTACAATGTAAACCCTATCTCTTAGATGGTTTTATTGTGTTAGTACAATGTAAACCCTATCGAAGGGATGGTTTATTATGTCAGTACAATGTAAACCCTATCTCTTGGATGGTTTATTATGTCAGTACAATGTAAACCCTATCGAAGGGATGGTTTATTATGTCAGTACAATGTAAACCCTATCGAAGGGATGGTTTATTATGTCAGTACAATGTAAACCCTATCGAAGGGATGGTTTATTGTGTCAGTACAATGTAAACCCTATCTCTTGGATGGTTTATTATGTCAGTACAATGTAAACCCTATCTCTTGGATGGTTTATTATGTCAGTACAATGTAAACCCTATCTCTTGGATGGTTTATTATGTCAGTACAATGTAAACCCTATCTCTTGGATGGTTTATTATGTCAGTACAATGTAAACCCTATCTCTTGGATGGTTTATTATGTCAGTACAATGTAAACCCTATCTCTTGGATGGTTTATTATGTCAGTACAATGTAAACCCTATAGAAGGGATGGTTTATTATGTCAGTACAATGTAAACCCTATCGAAGGGATGGTTTATTATGTCAGTACAATGTAAACCCTATCGAAGGGATGGTTTATTATGTCAGTACAATGTAAACCCTATCGAAGGGATGGTTTATTGTGTCAGTACAATGTAAACCCTATCGAAGGGATGGTTTATTATGTCAGTACAATGTAAACCCTATCTCTTGGATGGTTTATTATGTCAGTACAATGTAGACCCTATCGAAGGGATGGTTTATTGTGTCAGTACAATGTAAACCCTATCTCTTGGATGGTTTATTATGTCAGTACAATGTAAACCCTATCTCTTGGATGGTTTATTATGTCAGTACAATGTAAACACTATCTCTTGGATGGTTTATTATGTCAGTACAATATAAACCCTAGCTCTTGGATGGTTTATTATGTCAGTACAATGTAAACCCAATTGAAAGGATGGTTTATTGTGTCAGTACAATGTAAACCCTATCTAAGGGATGGTTTATTATGTCAGTACAATGTAAACCCTATCTCTTGGATGGTTTATTATGTCAGTACAATGTAAACCCTATCTCTTGGATGGTTTATTATGTCAGTACAATGTAGACCCTATCTCTTGGATGGTTTATTCTGTCAGTACAATGTAAACCCTATCTCTTGGATGGTTTATTATGTCAGTACAATGTAAACCCTATCTCTTGGATGGTTTATTATGTCAGTACAATGTAAACCCTATAGAAGGGATGGTTTATTATGTCAGTACAATGTAAACCCTAGCTCTTGGATGGTTTATTATGTCAGTATAATGTAAACCCTATCTCTTGGATGGTTTATTATGTCAGTACAATGTAAACCCTATAGAAGGGATGGTTTATTATGTCAGTACAATGTAAACCCTATCTCTTGGATGGTTTATTATGTCAGTACAATGTAAACCCTATTGAAGGGATGGTTTATTATGTCAGTACAATGTAAACCCTATAGAAGGGATGGTTTATTATGTCAGTACAATGTAAACCCTATCTCTTGGATGGTTTATTATGTCAGTACAATGTAAACCCTATAGAAGGGATGGTTTATTATGTCAGTACAATGTAAACCCTATCTCTTGGATGGTTTATTATGTCAGTACAATGTAGACCCTATCTCTTGGATGGTTTATTATGTCAGTACAATGTAAACCCTATTGAAGGGATGGTTTATTATGTCAGTACAATGTAAACCCTATCGAAGGGATGGTTTATTATGTCAGTACAATGTAAACCCTATAGAAGGGATGGTTTATTATGTCAGTACAATGTAAACCCTATCTCTTGGATGGTTTATTATGTCAGTACAATGTACCCTATGGAAGGGATGGTTTATTATGTCAGTACAATGTAAACCCTATCTCTTGGATGGTTTATTATGTCAGTACAATGTAAACCCTATCGAAGGGATGGTTTATTATGTCAGTACAATGTAAACCCTATCGAAGGGATGGTTTATTATGTCAGTACAATGTAAACCCTATAGAAGGGATGGTTTATTATGTCAGTACAATGTAAACCCTATAGAAGGGATGGTTTATTATGTCAGTACAATGTAAACCCTATCGAAGGGATGGTTTATTATGTCAGTACAATGTAAACCCTATCTCTTGGATGGTTTATTATGTCAGTACAATGTAAACCCTATAGAAGGGATGGTTTATTATGTCAGTACAATGTAAACCCTATCTCTTGGATGGTTTATTATGTCAGTATAATGTAAACCCTATCTCTTGGATGGTTTATTATGTCAGTACAATGTAAACCCAATTGAAAGGATGGTTTATTGTGTCAGTACAATGTAAACCCTATCTAAGGGATGGTTTATTATGTCAGTACAATGTAAACCCTATCTCTTGGATGGTTTATTATGTCAGTACAATGTAAACCCTATCTCTTGGATGGTTTATTATGTCAGTACAATGTAGACCCTATCTCTTGGATGGTTTATTATGTCAGTACAATGTAAACCCTATCTCTTGGATGGTTTATTATGTCAGTACAATGTAGACCCTATCTCTTGGATGGTTTATTATGTCAGTACAATGTAAACCCTATCGAATGGATGGTTTATTATGTCAGTACAATGTAAACCCTATTGAAGGGATGGTTTATTATGTCAGTACAATGTAAACCCTATCTCTTGGATGGTTTATTATGTCAGTATAATGTAAACCCTATCTCTTGGATGGTTTATTATGTCAGTACAATGTAAACCCTATAGAAGGGATGGTTTATTATTTCAGTACAATGTAAACCCTATCTCTTGGATGGTTTATTATGTCAGTACAATGTAGACCCTATCTCTTGGATGGTTTATTATGTCAGTACAATGTAAACCCTATAGAAGGGATGGTTTATTATGTCAGTACAATGTAAACCCTATCTCTTGGATGGTTTATTATGTCAGTACAATGTAAACCCTATCTCTTGGATGGTTTATTATGTCAGTACAATGTAAACCCTATCTCTTGGATGGTTTATTATGTCAGTACAATGTACACCCTATGGAAGGGATGGTTTATTATGTCAGTACAATGTAAACCCTATCTCTTGGATGGTTTATTATGTCAGTACAATGTAAACCCTATTGAAGGGATGGTTGATTATGTCAGTACAATGTAAACCCTATCGAAGGGATGGTTTATTATGTCAGTACAATGTAAACCCTATAGAAGGGATGGTTTATTATGTCAGTACAATGTAAACCCTATAGAAGGGTGGTTTATTATGTCAGTACAATGTAAACCCTATCGAAGGGATGGTTTATTATGTCAGTACAATGTAAACCCTATCTCTTGGATGGTTTATTATGTCAGTACAATGTAAACCCTATAGAAGGGATGGTTTATTATGTCAGTACAATGTAAACCCTAACTCTTGGATGGTTTATTATGTCAGTATAATGTAAACCCTATCTCTTGGATGGTTTATTATGTCAGTACAATGTAAACCCAATTGAAAGGATGGTTTATTGTGTCAGTACAATGTAAACCCTATCGAAGGGATGGTTTATTATGTCAGTACAATGTAAACCCTATCTCTTGGATGGTTTATTATGTCAGTACAATGTAAACCCTATCTCTTGGATGGTTTATTATGTCAGTACAATGTAAACCCTATCTCTTGGATGGTTTATTATGTCAGTACAATGTAAACCCTATCTCTTGGATGGTTTATTATGTCAGTACAATGTAAACCCTATCTCTTGGATGGTTTATTATGTCAGTACAATGTAAACCCTATCTCTTGGATGGTTTATTATGTCAGTACAATGTAAACCCTATAGAAGGGATGGTTTATTATGTCAGTACAATGTAAACCCTAGCTCTTGGATGGTTTATTATGTCAGTACAATGTAAACCCTATCTCTTGGATGGTTTATTATGTCAGTACAATGTAAACCCTATAGAAGGGATGGTTTATTATGTCAGTACAATGTAAACCCTAGCTCTTGGATGGTTTATTATGTCAGTATAATGTAAACCCTATCTCTTGGATGGTTTATTATGTCAGTACAATGTAAACCCTATAGAAGGGATGGTTTATTATGTCAGTACAATGTAAACCCTATCTCTTGGATGGTTTATTATGTCAGTACAATGTAAACCCTATTGAAGGGATGGTTTATTATGTCAGTACAATGTAAACCCTATAGAAGGGATGGTTTATTATGTCAGTACAATGTAAACCCTATCTCTTGGATGGTTTATTATGTCAGTACAATGTAAACCCTATAGAAGGGATGGTTTATTATGTCAGTACAATGTAAACCCTATCTCTTGGATGGTTTATTATGTCAGTACAATGTAGACCCTATCTCTTGGATGGTTTATTATGTCAGTACAATGTAAACCCTATAGAAGGGATGGTTTATTATGTCAGTACAATGTAAACCCTATCTCTTGGATGGTTTATTATGTCAGTACAATGTAAACCCTATCTCTTGGATGGTTTATTATGTCAGTACAATGTAAACCCTATCTCTTGGATGGTTTATTATGTCAGTACAATGTACACCCTATGGAAGGGATGGTTTATTATGTCAGTACAATGTAAACCCTATCTCTTGGATGGTTTATTATGTCAGTACAATGTAAACCCTATTGAAGGGATGGTTGATTATGTCAGTACAATGTAAACCCTATCGAAGGGATGGTTTATTATGTCAGTACAATGTAAACCCTATAGAAGGGATGGTTTATTATGTCAATACAATGTAAACCCTATAGAAGGGGTGGTTTATTATGTCAGTACAATGTAAACCCTATCGAAGGGATGGTTTATTATGTCAGTACAATGTAAACCCTATCTCTTGGATGGTTTATTATGTCAGTACAATGTAAACCCTATAGAAGGGATGGTTTATTATGTCAGTACAATGTAAACCCTAACTCTTGGATGGTTTATTATGTCAGTATAATGTAAACCCTATCTCTTGGATGGTTTATTATGTCAGTACAATGTAAACCCAATTGAAAGGATGGTTTATTGTGTCAGTACAATGTAAACCCTATCTCTTGGATGGTTTATTATGTCAGTACAATGTAAACCCTATCTCTTGGATGGTTTATTATGTCAGTACAATGTAAACCCTATCTCTTGGATGGTTTATTATGTCAGTACAATGTAGACCCTATCTCTTGGATGGTTTATTATGTCAGTACAATGTAAACCCTATCTCTTGGATGGTTTATTATGTCAGTACAATGTAAACCCTATCTCTTGGATGGTTTATTATGTCAGTACAATGTAAACCCTATCTCTTGGATGGTTTATTATGTCAGTACAATGTAAACCCTATAGAAGGGATGGTTTATTATGTCAGTACAATGTAAACCCTATTGAAGGGATGGTTTATTATGTCAGTACAATGTAAACCCTATCTCTGGATGGTTTATTATGTCAGTACAATGTAAACCCTATAGAAGGGATGGTTTATTATGTCAGTACAATGTAAACCCTATCTCTTGGATGGTTTATTATGTCAGTACAATGTAAACCCTATCTCTTGGATGGTTTATTATGTCAGTACAATGTAAACCCAATTGAAAGGATGGTTTATTGTGTCAGTACAATGTAAACCCTATCTCTTGGATGGTTTATTATGTCAGTACAATGTAAACCCTATCTCTTGGATGGTTTATTATGTCAGTACAATGTAAACCCTATCTCTTGGATGGTTTATTATGTCAGTACAATGTAAACCCTATCTCTTGGATGGTTTATTATGTCAGTACAATGTAAACCCTATCTCTTGGATGGTTTATTATGTCAGTACAATGTAGACCCTATCTCTTGGATGGTTTATTATGTCAGTACAATGTAAACCCTATCTCTTGGATGGTTTATTATGTCAGTACAATGTAAACCCTATAGAAGGGATGGTTTATTATGTCAGTACAATGTAAACCCTAGCTCTTGGATGGTTTATCATGTCAGTTTAATGTAAACCCTATCTCTTGGATGGTTTATTATGTCAGTACAATGTAAACCCTATAGAAGGGATGGTTTATTATGTCAGTACAATGTAAACCCTATCTCTTGGATGGTTTATTATGTCAGTACAATGTAAACCCTATTGAAGGGATGGTTTATTATGTCAGTACAATGTAAACCCTATAGAAGGGATGGTTTATTATGTCAGTACAATGTAAATCCTATCTCTTGGATGGTTTATTATGTCAGTACAATGTAAACCCTATAGAAGGGATGGTTTATTATTTCAGTACAATGTAAACCCTATCTCTTGGATGGTTTATTATGTCAGTACAATGTAAACCCTATCTCTTGGATGGTTTATTATGTCAGTACAATGTAAACCCTATAGAAGGGATGGTTTATTATGTCAGTACAATGTAAACCCTATCTCTTGGATGGTTTATTATGTCAGTACAATGTAAACCCTATTGAAGGGATGGTTTATTATGTCAGTACAATGTAAACCCTATCTCTTGGATGGTTTATTATGTCAGTACAATGTAAACCTATGGAAGGGATGGTTTATTATGTCAGTACAATGTAAACCCTATCTCTTGGATGGTTTATTATGTCAGTACAATGTAAACCCTATTGAAGGGATGGTTGATTATGTCAGTACAATGCAAACCCTATCGAAGGGATGGTTTATTATGTCAGTACAATGTAAACCCTATAGAAGGGATGGTTTATTATGTCAGTACAATGTAAACCCTATAGAAGGGATGGTTTATTATGTCAGTACAATGTAAACCCTATCGAAGGGATGGTTTATTATGTCAGTACAATGTAAACCCTATCTCTTGGATGGTTTATTATGTCAGTACAATGTAAACCCTATAGAAGGGATGGTTTATTATGTCAGTACAATGTAAACCCTAACTCTTGGATGGTTTATTATGTCAGTATAATGTAAACCCTATCTCTTGGATGGTTTATTATGTCAGTACAATGTAAACCCTATAGAAGGGATGGTTTATTATGTCAGTACAATGTAAACCCTATCTCTTGGATGGTTTATTATGTCAGTACAATGTAAACCCTATTGAAGGGATGGTTTATTATGTCAGTACAATGTAAACCCTATAGAAGGGATGGTTTATTATGTCAGTACAATGTAAACCCTATCTCTTGGATGGTTTATTATGTCAGTACAATGTAAACCCTATAGAAGGGATGGTTTATTATGTCAGTACAATGTAAACCCTATCTCTTGGATGGTTTATTATGTCAGTACAATGTAAACCCTATCTCTTGGATGGTTTATTATGTCAGTACAATGTAAACCCTATAGAAGGGATGGTTTATTATGTCAGTACAATGTAAACCCTATCTCTTGGATGGTTTATTATGTCAGTACAATGTAAACCCTATTGAAGGGATGGTTTATTATGTCAGTACAATGTAAACCCTATCTCTGGATGGTTTATTATGTCAGTACAATGTAAACCCTATAGAAGGGATGGTTTATTATGTCAGTACAATGTAAACCCTATCTCTTGGATGGTTTATTATGTCAGTACAATGTAAACCCTATTGAAGGGATGGTTTATTATGTCAGTACAATGTAAACCCTATCGAAGGGATGGTTTATTATGTCAGTACAATGTAAACCCTATAGAAGGGATGGTTTATTATGTCAGTACAATGTAAACCCTATAGAATGGGTGGTTTATTATGTCAGTACAATGTAAACCCTATCGAAGGGATGGTTTATTATGTCAGTACAATGTAAACCCTATCTCTTGGATGGTTTATTATGTCAGTACAATGTAAACCCTATCTCTTGGATGGTTTATTATGTCAGTACAATGTAAACCCTAGCTCTTGGATGGTTTATTATGTCAGTACAATGTAAACCCTATTGAAGGGATGGTTTATTATGTCAGTACAATGTAAACCCTATAGAAGGGATGGTTTATTATGTCAGTACAATGTAAACCCTATCTCTTGGATGGTTTATTATGTCAGTACAATGTAAACCCTATCGAAGGGATGGTTTATTATGTCAGTACAATGTAAACCCTATCAAAGGGATGGTTTATTATGTCAGTACAATGTAAACCCTATCTCTTGGATGGTTTATTATGTCAGTACAATGTAAACCCTATAGAAGGGATGGTTTATTATGTCAGTACAATGTAAACCCTATCTCTTGGATGGTTTATTATGTCAGTACAATGTAAACCCTATTGAAGGGATGGTTTATTATGTCAGTACAATGTAAACCCTATCGAAGGGATGGTTTATTATGTCAGTACAATGTAAACCCTATAGAAGGGATGGTTTATTATGTCAGTACAATGTAAACCCTATAGAAGGGGTGGTTTATTGTGTCAGTACAATGTAAACCCTATCGAAGGGATGGTTTATTATGTCAGTACAATGTAAACCCTATCGAAGGGATGGTTTATTATGTCAGTACAATGTAAACCCTATAGAAGGGATGGTTTATTATGTCAGTACAATGTAAACCCTATAGAAGGGGTGGTTTATTATGTCAGTACAATGTAAACCCTATAGAAGGGGTGGTTTATTATGTCAGTACAATGTAAACCCTATCTCTTGGATGGTTTATTATGTCAGTACAATGTAAACCCTATCTCTTGGATGGTTTATTATGTCAGTACAATGTAAACCCTATCTCTTGGATGGTTTATTATAACAGTACAATGTAAACCCTATCTCTTGGATGGTTTATTATGTCAGTACAATGTAAACCCTATCTCTTGGATGGTTTATTATGTCAGTACAATGTAAACCCTATCTCTTGGATGGTTTATTATAACAGTACATTGTAAACCCTATCTCTTGGATGGTTTATTATGTCAGTACAATGTAAACCCTATCTCTTGGATGGTTTATTATGTCAGTACAATGTAAACCCTATTGAAGGGATGGTTTATTATGTCAGTACAATGTAAACCCTATCTCTTGGATGGTTTATTATGTCAGTACAATGTAAACCCTATCTCTTGGATGGTTTATTATGTCAGTACAATGTAAACCCTATCTCTTGGATGGTTTATTATAACAGTACAATGTAAACCCTATCTCTTGGATGGTTTATTATGTCAGTACAATGTAAACCCTATAGAAGGGATGGTTTATTATGTCAGTACAATGTAAACCCTATAGAAGGGATGGTTTATTATGTCAGTACAATGTAAACCCTATCTCTTGGATGGTTTATTATGTCAGTACAATGTAAACCCTATAGCAGGGATGGTTTATTATGTCAGTACAATGTAAACCCTATAGAAGGGGTGGTTTATTATGTCAGTACAATGTAAACCCTATCAAAGGGATGGTTTATTGTGTCAGTACAATGTAAACTCTATCGAAGGGATGGTTTATTGTGTCAGTACAATGTAAACTCTATCGAAGTGATGGTTTATTATGTCAGTACAATGTAAACCCTATCTCTTGGATGGTTTATTATGTCAGTACAATGTAAACCCTATCGAAGGGATGGTTTATTATGTCAGTACAATGTAAACCCTATCTCTTGGATGGTTTATTATGTCAGTACAATGTAAACCCTATCTCTTGGATGGTTTATTATAACAGTACAATGTAAACCCTATCTCTTGGATGGTTTATTATGTCAGTACAATGTAAACCCTATCTCTTGGATGGTTTATTATGTCAGTACAATGTAAACCCTATCTCTTGGATGGTTTATTATAACAGTACATTGTAAACCCTATCTCTTGGATGGTTTATTATGTCAGTACAATGTAAACCCTATCTCTTGGATGGTTTATTATGTCAGTACAATGTAAACCCTATTGAAGGGATGGTTTATTATGTCAGTACAATGTAAACCCTATCTCTTGGATGGTTTATTATGTCAGTACAATGTAAACCCTATCTCTTGGATGGTTTATTATGTCAGTACAATGTAAACCCTATCGAAGGGATGGTTTATTGTGTCAGTACAATGTAAACCCTATCTCTTGGATGGTTTATTATGTCAGTACAATGTAAACCCTATCTCTTGGATGGTTTATTATGTCAGTACAATGTAAACCCTATAGAAGGGATGGTTTATTATGTCAGTACAATGCAAACCCTATCGAAGGGATGGTTTATTATGTCAGTACAATGTAAACCCTATCTCTTAGATGGTTTATTATGTCAGTACAATGTAAACCCTATAGAAGGGATTGTTTATTATGTCAGTACAATGTAAACCCTATAGAAGGGATGGTTTATTGTGTCAGTACAATGTAAACTCTATCGAAGTGATGGTTTATTATGTCAGTACAATGTAAACCCTATCGAAGGGATGGTTTATTATGTCAGTACAATGTAAACCCTATCGAAGGGATGGTTTATTATGTCAGTACAATGTAAAACCTATCGAAGGGATGGTTTATTATGTCAGTACAATGTAAACCCTATAGAAGGGATGGTTTATTATGTCAGTACAATGTAAAACCTATCGAAGGGATGGTTTATTATGTCAGTCAATGTAAACCCTATCAGTCAGTATCAGTAAGTTCTGTGTATGTACTGTATGTTGTTTTTTACATGTTGAGTCATTTAGCAGACACTCGTATCCAGAGCTACTTACAGAAGCAATCAGGGTTAAGTGCCTTGCTCAAAGGCAGATCAACAGATTTTTCACCTAGTCGGGTCAGGGATTTGAACCAGCGGCACTTCGGTTACTTGGGTGGGGGGCAACACAGTGAGTGATGTTGTCAGGCTGTCACATTGGTAAAGGCGCTGGTCTGGAGAGGCAGAGGCTAGTCCTACTGCATCGGCTTGTCCAGCCATCATTTACTGTAGCAGATAGGGACCAGCCACTTGGACAGACACACCAAGGTTACACCAAAGGACCTCTGATTAAAGCGAGTAGACAACCTGCAGTACAGTGCACATCTATACAACTACAGGCAAGAGGAATAAAAAACTAACAGAGAGGCAGAGAATGTCCCAGTGAGGGTTGGTTGTGGTAGTTCCCTCTCCTTTCAAGAGATGGCAGTATGACTGCGTGGAAAAGGCTGTGGTCATACGGGAATGCGGCTAAGCATTCTCATTGTAGCACAGTACATACATTGAGTGTGTATTGCCAGATAGATTCTACCTCTTCTCAGATATGTTATGGACAACAACAAAATGTTTTTTTTTACAGATAAAAAATAAATCCTCTGCAAGTCAATGAAAAGTAGATTAAGGTCAATGGAATTAGTCAGTTACAAATTAAATGTTCAAAGTTTTTTATGCTTTTCAAAAATGCTCTGCATCAATATATCTTGCTGTTACAAATTCAGGACCTGATGAAATGGTTCAGCTAAATGTTGGTTCATATTTGAAAATACTATCAAACTTGATTTGTGTCCCTTGCTTTATAGAACATATTTTATTGAATAGATACTGTACGACTAGCTATATTATTTCCACTTTAAAAATCAGCAGGTTTTGAAGCGGTACATATTTTATTAATTAAAACTGTTGATACTGTATAGAAGGAAACATTCATTTACCATTTTTTTTAAATCAAACATTTACTGTATAAAAATAGCTTTAAATTCAAAAACATAAAACACAATATTTTCCCTTTCTTCCTAGCAGCCCAACCTTTCTTATACCCTCACTAACATGCACAGTACCTGACAGATACTTCCATATCAATAATACATCTGGAAGAAGACGAACACTGGGTATGTCCAAAGCAACGCAGTGCTTGCTTAAAACAGGAAATAGTGTATAATTCATCGACAACACTTCTCCCTTTGTAAAGTGTGATTAAACGACAATGGCTCTTGAAAAATGAATGAGCCAGGCTAAAAGTTACTACTCATTCATAGTGTACTGTACCGTACCCACCACCTCTATGTGTAATTAATGACAAAGTGAGTTGCCAGAAGAAAATGGGACATACATGTTAACTCTTCCCTGGGCCATCAGTTCAACTGCTATTTAAAAAACAACATATCCTTAATAAATGAAGACAAAACTGCAAAGCTCATCCACCGTCACACAACGACATAATAATAATATTTTTTCACCAGAAGCACTTACTGTCACTTTGAATATAGCAGAATTACAGAATTAAATATAGCAGCAACGTTGTCATGGAAATAGTCTAAATATAGGCAATATCACCTAAATAAACTAGCTACAACAAACGGTGGTGAGAAGTGGCATTCCTAACACACTAAAGCAGTATATTAACTTGAAGGTGAGGATTCTTGTTACTAGGGCACACTATTACTGTGCTTAAAATATCTTCCCATTTATGTATGATGTATTCACTTATCCATCTGTCAGCATCATCTCTGTTCAGCTCTGTCTCCTGTCCTGCCTTCCTGTGTTTATACATCTACTGTATTAGCAATATTTACAGAGTGTAGCTAGTGCTGGTCTGTTCTGTGTTCTGGCCCCGTCGATCATACTATTCAAATAGCCTCACTGTGTTGTGCTTTGCTGAACTATGTACGCTATGCCAGGTCTGTTTGTATTTACCCTGTAGTGAGTTTGCGCCTGTCTGTGTTTACCAACCTACTCTATACTTCAGAAGGAGCATTTCTCATATGTGTGTGTGTGTGCACGTGTGTATGCGTGTGTGGTAGTGTGTGTGTGTGCACATGCTCAATCCACTCCTGTCAGCCATGCCCTCTCGTCACTACAGGGGGAAAAAACACACCCGGGCATCTCTGAATATAGTGGCTAGTTACCATAGTAATAGAATGGTCATACTTCTCCCCTTCCTCAGACAGTGATGGGACTGGACAACACTGGACGTTTTTCATTTAGCTATGCCTTTGTTATTCTGTTATTTATACTGCACACTAAAACAGAACCACTCCCATTTTATAATGCGAAACAATATCATATTCTGGTGAAATGTCATACCAAAGAGACAAACAACCATATTTGGACCATTTATTGACTGGGAGTGTTTGTCATGGTAACAATGGGTCGAGGGTTCTAATATGTATCTCTGGCTGTGACATTGTTATGTGGCAATAATCCAATATCTTTTGTGACATGGCTGGTCTACTCCTTAATATCCTCCTTTAGACTGATCAACAGTGACAACAGTGAGTACACACACACACACACACACACACACACACACACACACACACACACACACACACACACACACACACACACACACACACACACACACACACACACACACACACACACACACACACACACACACACACACACACAGTCTGCATGTCAATGATTCACTCGCTCCAACAGAATTAAACCCCTCACATTAATCTGTCAAATCACATCCATACATCCTGAGTCCTGACAGTTACATATTTGTATTAATTTTCCTTTAAAAAATATATATATCCACTGAACATTCCATTCAATTCAATAGAGTGTATAAGGAAATGGACAGAGATCAGCAATTATGTTCACTTCTTTAAGCCAATAACAAACACTAGTGACATGGTTGCACTGACTGTACCAGGGAAGATTAAAAAGAGGCCACCCACTACCCAACGGAACGCATCTCTGATCTTAACTGACTGGCTAGGTGTGTACGGGTCACTGCACTTGGACACGTGGCGCGAGTGTGTGTGTGCATGTGTGTGTAGGCCTATGCCTGTGTTCATATAGTGCACGTGTGTGTGTGTGGTTGTGGCTGCGACGGCGGTGGCTATCCTGTCCCTCCTTTACGCAGCTTGTTGACATGAACCAAAGCAGTCAAGCACCAATAATACACAAAGAATTGTTCAAAGCCAATTAGGATCAGTTGTCAAGGCAGTACCCATTAATGAAAGTGTGTGTGCGTGTGTGTGTGTGTGTGTGTGTGTGTGTGTGTGTGTGTGTGTGTGTGTGTGTGTGTGTGTGTGTGTGTGTGTGTGTGTGTGTGTGTCACAGGGCTGGGTAGAGAGAAGAGGGACAGTAGCCCAGTGAGAGCCCAATGCGCTGTGACAGATCCAGTCCTTCCCACGTCCTAGGCCGGTACAAGCTAATACCAGCCTCCCAAAGCCACGTGGCCAAGGCAGGGCTTGAGTGGTCTGGGGTGGTCTGTGGTAGTGTTGCCTGCCTGCCACAGCCTCTGCTTCCTGAAAATGACTGCTGCCACTGGCACTTAGCCTCCACAGGGTTACAGCAGGGAGAGGAGGGGGGATGTGTGTGTGTCTATGTGTGTGTGATGGTGTGATGGTGGGGGGGGATAAATAAGGACCTCCTCTCAGACTCACCACCCCCCTGCAACTGTCCCTCTCTCACCCCCTGTAAAATGACTCATCGTCAGATCACTGACACACTATACATGCCTCACACACTGCTATACACACACTCACACACACATCCACACACACGCTAGCCCCTGCGTGCACACAAATACACACCCTCTCACACACAAATACAAACAGATGTCCAAGCCCGCCCTCTGATTCCACCACTGTCCTCATCAGGGACCACGTCCAGAGCAGGGACCTGTGTCAGGGCAGATATCCGTCTGTTTACGTGGGCTTGTTTAGGGAAGACGTGGGTAAGGAGGGGGGTGGAGACCACTTATATCTACCAGACCCCCAGTGTGTGGTGTTTTGAATTTTAATCAGCTACATACTGGGACAGGACAGCCTCTCTGGTGACTCACAGGAGGGACAGAGACTCATGGAAGCTCAGTCACTGTCACCAGAGGCCCACGTGCCCAGTAACATGTGTGTGTGTTCTCATCAATGAGAAACATGGCTAGTCATACATGAATCATTACTAGGCCTATGCCTGACCTTATACAGGTGTGTGTGTAATACTAGGCCCCGGGGTATACCACCGACATGCCATTCAGGCCAAGCCTTATTGTCTTTGAAAGGTGAGTGGTGTGTTTGTCAAGCTCAAGTGTGTATAGTTGACCCCAACGTTTGGGCAAGATGAGTAATCAGAGATGGGAGAAGAATTTAGACTCAGGAGAGAATGTCAGTCCAAGATATTTAGACTATTTTCACTACCCTCCAAAACAGGTAACTTAATATTTTTTGTATGACGCAGATATTCAACGGAGGTGAAAAAGTAAAAACATCTCGTACAGTACGTCAACTAACTCGAGCGCCAACACAAACCCATATATAACATCCTCCAAAGCAACTGTATCCACTGGCTGACGATAAAGAAAAGCACTCTCGTCTTCAATCTCTCGGCTGATCAAACCCTTCTAGCTGCAAACCTCATTTTTCATCAGCTCAATTACTCAACAACTGTTTCTCCCTCTCCCCCTCCCCTACCCCTTCCTCCTCCTTGGTTGGAAGTGATCATTTGTTCTTTTATTAAAGCTGATAACATCCCCTACATTGTCTGAAAGGGCTCGATGGAGAGCCGCCCCTACTGTTCTAGCCTCCCCTACTGTTCTAGCCTCCAGCACTTCTCTCTGTTATTGGTACATGATTTCACGCATGCCCTGCTCTTTTATCAAGCGCTTTTGAAGTAATGTTAATAGACTAGAAAATTGAGACATTTATTAAGTATGGGCCGTGTTTATGAAGAAATCTATAAAGTACGACAGGGAAGCGAGGTGAGATAAAAGCGGTTGTTTTAATAGACTATGGCAAAGGGGAGAGCAGTCAGGAGCCAGAGGCCTCAGCAGAGATCTAATTTTTCATGGGATCATTTTTTGTTGTATTAGAAATGAAGTTAAACGTCCTAATTAATCTGTACTGTACATACTGTGTACATACCCCCCCCACACACACACACCCGTCTGACTAGGATAGATCCTTCTGCTTTTTACCTAATTACCATCCAATGGTAATTTAGGTGTATGTTGCCTCCCCTGGCTGGAAAACGGGGCTGAGGAGGTTTTGGGGAGGTGGTGGTGAGGAATGGGTGATGGAAGAGAGATTCAGAACAATTTGCCATAAAACAAAAGCACTTAGCTTAATTTTGGCTATTGTTCAGAAGCTTTCTCTTCTTTCTCCCTCTCCCACCCTAAAACTCCTTCAGCCAGTCAACTTACCACGGAGCTCTATTGACTCCCTAATCATCAGTCAGAGAACCCTCACATAGCGCTTCATCTTCACATTAGAGGACGGAATCCCTGCCTATGTTCTCTTCACACAGGGCTCTGTCTGTACTCTCTGTTTTTCTAAGTGGGAGTTTCTGCCTAACTTGAACTCTGAACTTTCCTAACAAGAGGGTCAGCTACAGCTCAGCTCATTGTTTTATCACATTTAGCCTCCCTTAAGAACATTATTCAAATTCTAAACGCCCGCCACGCTTCCGCTCCTCCCTTTGACGCTAATTGGCAACGTCAGATCCACTTTCCCCTTCACTTCCGAGTCCACTTTGACAATTTCCAAAATCCAATGCAAATCCTATTGCGGGCTCACGAGAGGCTTCCTCAATATTGACTGTCACTCACAATTAGGGGAGTGAAGGAAGGGTGAGCGGTGAGCAGAGCGTTGGCCTGGCAACCTGAGGCTAACCCCGCTAGCTCCCCAAATGCTCCTCTACAATTTGATCAGTGAATATCATTACCCTACCAAATGTCCCAGGGGTACTTAATTTACTTTAACACAAGAAAGGGGATATGTTTAACAACCATTCATCTGATGCTGTTGCAGCTCAGTAGTAGATATGACACTACTGTGTTTGTGCATGTAATGCAGCTCCAAAGAGATTATGATTGTGGGGGAATAGAATGGGAAGCATTACATTAAAAAGGTGTGAATAAAATCACCCATTTGGGACTCCTGCTGTTTACCAGCACGCTGGTTAATGAAGGGTCAATTTTCTACATCTGGCAACCCGCAAGCCTAATCATCTGTTATGAGTACAAATCGTTTTTTCTTTACAAAGACCTGGATGCTACAGAATATCTATTTTGTTGTTGTTATTATGATAATGGAAAATGTGGTTGTGGTTGTGGAATCTGAGTGATATTGAGGGACTTGATTCAACAACTGGGCGAAAATGCAGTAAAATGAGTTTTTATTACAATGTTTATTATTGTTGTAGATAGCATGGGTGACTTGCAAAGCTGAAAACATTGACATATTTTATTTGATTTTTTGTTAAAGCTGGAAGTGCTCTTTTTTCCACCAGTGATTGATGTGATAGAACAGGGTCATTTTTGATAATTAAATTATGCAAATAATGTAGCCAAAGCATGAGTCTGGAGAGAATTCACATTAAATCACAGATAAACATCAAAATACCAAAACAAGAACAAATTGTTTGGAAGATGAACTCTGATTTCTGGTTTTGTATCTTAAGGCAAAGCAGTGACCACAATCAAATGTGTCACCCCTGTAGAAAACCATTATTACCCATATCACTGCTATTATTATGTTAAACATGACCTCCAAGCAGAAACTAATCAAGTGTGTAACTGATAGAACAAAGAAACACATAAACAAACCACAAATTAAATTGTTGTCCCTTTTTTGTAAGCGTCCCGGTTGATTTCACCTTAACGATGGTAACCAAAACACGCCCCAAGGGCCTGAGTCGACGACATCATAAAGGTTAACGTATTCTGTACATCATCAGGGCAGATAGGTTATCTGTCAGATTGCCAGACAACATCAACAGTTAGTCTGAGATTACGGAGCGAGAGGTGGAGTAGACATACAGACAGACAAAGCATTAAAGTTCAACTTCTATCACACGCCATGCCAAGCCTTCCTCTGGTCTGCCACCAGTCCTATTCCCAGTCTCAGTCAGATCCAACATGCCCAGTGTTGCAGGCCTGTCAGGAGCGATGTGCTGTCCCTCACTCTGGCCACTTCTCCATTCTGCCATATTCAGCCTACTGCCATTGTCAGTGCTGTCCCTCAAACTGGCCATTTCAGCTTCGTGCTTTATTTTGTGGGTCTCAACAGCCATATGAAAAAGTGATTTAACAACAGGCCTCAAAGCCCAAACAATAGACTTCACCAATCAAAGTATTGCCATAAAGCAAGACAATGCAATATTTAGAAAATTAAATGTGTAGAATGTCCCATTGTGTGAAACCAGACTGAGGAAATAATTAAGACCACAGAATAAAGCAGTTGAGCTATTCAACCCCCTTCCCCTTTCTTTAATAGGATTCCACTTTTAATCACTAATTATTTCCTAAAGTGGGAGAGAGGGGGGTTGGTTTGGTCTCAGACTGCCTCTCCTTTGTCTGTCTATATTGGTGCCGGGACCCCGACGCTAGGCTACATCAACACGGCAACATTCGAAATCTCCGCGGCAGCAGATTCTCATTAAGACGTGAGTCGTGTGGGGCAACACATCTGCATGCTCACAGTGAGGGACTAATTGTATCAATATGTAAAATTCTCACCCTAAACACAGAGATGTTGTTCATATATTTTTGTTTTAATTGAACCAGTGTAGCATGGAGGTAGTCAACACGCTGAGAGACAAGGCACTGTCTTTGGGATCATTCTATAGAGTTCAGTGCAAACAATCATGAATAATCACATTAAGAGAGACAAATGCTTCTGTTGTTTAAAGGCGAAATGACATAATGTATGTATATGCAACTAAGGGTCTACAGCAGGGGCAAGCAACTAGATTCACCCATGGGGCGTTTTTTTGTCAGAGTGGATAGTGTGGAGACCAGAACATATTCTAATAATTTGTAAACTGGAAGTTGTCCACATCTATGCCCAAAAAGAGACTATATTTGAAAAGAACAATCATTTCATTCATTGACTACATCACAGATGTCTCTTTTTATTTGTGGGAATACGGCGTCATTGAAACATCGGTAAGATATCCCCAACACTGAACGGTTGTGTATCTCATCCATCCATCCGTACACACGTGTTCTCACTCATCTGAGTTTTTGAATGGGGGATCAAGGTCGGTGTAGATGAGATGAACACTTGCCTTGTTGACAGCAACTTGACAGGGGTAATCCCCAGTACAGACTGGGTAAACACACAGTACCAGCCGCCCATGTAACCACGGATACACTCACTTCCTGTGTTCTCTCCTATTGAGCTGTGTCTGTGTGTTTAAACAATAAGAAAATACCTTCCATCCTCCAAACTTCACACACAAATGCGGATGCAGATACACAAACACACGTATACACACACACAAGGCTACATTCTCCAACTTAAAAAAAGTACAGACAGATAAACACTCACACAGCTTTGTATCCTAGTCAGATTTCAAAGGCTATGATGGCCTTGTTTCTAGTTCCTCGCCAGACTCAAACTACAAAGTTGTAGCTAGTTATACCGATCCCCATAATGATCAACCATTCTTATCCATCTCAGTCTTTCACTAGTAGTACTCTATTTACCACTATGCTCCTAGTAAGTCCCTAGAAACACAAACTAGCCACTTAGCCATCAGTCTCCCACTCTCACATCTTGCTTCTTGTTAGTCCCCAGTGTAAACAAAAGACACACACACACATATATATATCCAACCCAACCACCCTACTACCTCCTGTCCATGTGTCTACTAAGTCCCTTGGAATTTAAAAGACAACCACATCTCCAAACCAGTCACCCAGCCATCCATCCCAACACCCTCCCCGCCTTCTCCACACCCCTGTGGGTCTCTTTCCCTGAGGGCCTGGTTGTAGGGCCCGATGTTGGCGGGAACCTAGCGGGACAGGCTCTGGACGTGAAGGGGCTCTGTGGTGGAAGGTGCCTTCCTTTGGGTCTTCCTGGGGGCGTTCGTGGAGCAGACAGACGATCTGGAGGAGTTGACCAGTAGGCAGAGGTGCCTGGACACACACCCTGGAGAGGTGGAGGGAGGGATGAAGAGGACATGAAGGAGGAAAGCCCAATGATATGAGCTGTATACTCATCAACAGTATACTGACAATGAAGGATTTTGTGAGAATATGTGACAAGATATGCCTGCAAAACATTGGGGGGGGGGGGACTGTCTCTGTTCTTTGGGCGAGGGCTCAGTCGAAGGTTGCTAAATAGTCTAATCTCTTCTCCTTATCCCCTGTCCTTCATCTGCTCTGATCTAAGAATGCAGGACAGGTGTGTGTAAGTAATATGGCATAGGAGACAGAGAGGGAAACTGGCAGGGGGGTTGATGCCGAAGTGGGTGGTGTAGGCTTTGTTGAAGTCCTCCATGTTCCTCTCATACAGGTGAACCAGGACAATATGTTTCAGCTGCCACTATACTTACCTTGACATACGATGGGGTCCAGAATTATTGGATCACGTGATAAATTTGCGCAAAAAAGACAGTATGAAATATATAATAGAAATACTGTGCTATATTTAAAAATATAAATTTTTTAACAAAATTATCTTACACTATTACGTGGCCAAAGAGCTCTATTTTCATGTCATCTGACCACTTGGAGTTTCTAAATGGCATTGGCACTTGAACTGGAACCGGTGCTATGGTCAGACGACATGAAAATAGAGGTCTTTGTGGAGTCGAGTCACATGACTTGGACTCTAGTCACAAATTGCAACTCAACTTTGACTTTTTAAAAGTTTTTTTTAGTTGAATTTTTACCCCTTTTTCTCCCCAATTTTCATGGTATCCAATTGTTTTAGTAGCTGCTATCTTGTCTCATCGCGACAACTCCCGTACGGGCTCGGGAGAGACGAAGGTTGAAAGTCATGCGTCCTCCGATACACAACCCAACCAAGCCGCACTGCTTCTTAACACAGCGCCATCCAACTCAGAAGCCAGCCGCACCAATGTGTCGGAGGAAACACCGTGCACCTGGCAACTTTGGTTAGCGCGCACTGCGCCCGGCCCGCCACAGGAGTCGCTGGTGTGCGATGAGACAAGGATTTCCCTACCGGCCTAACCCGGACGACGCTAGGCCAATTGTGCGTCGCCCCACAGACCTCCCGGTCGCAGCAGAGCCTGGGCGCGAACCCAGAGTCTCTGGTGGCACAGCTGGCACTGCAGTACAGCACCCTTAACCACTGCGCCACCCGGGAGTCAACTTTGCCTTTAACACCAATGACTCGTGACTTGAGCCTTATGACTCGACCTGACTTGATACCCTCCCCAAGCCCAAATATGAAAGATTATGCTATGAAAAAAGTGTGCAGTGCATGAGCTCTTCATTTAATGGATTACAGTTTGAATCGGACAGCATCCAATCAAATTGTGCCAGCTGAGAAAATGTTGTGCGTGGCAGTGCAGAGGAACGTCGGCGGGTGAATTCAGATGGAGCTGTTGGAAAGATGATACCCCAAATTATTATTTTCGGATATAAAGATGATGCTGTATCAACAAAAAACTGATTGCAACTTGCAAAACATGCGGGAAGAAAATTACAGACGGAGGCGGAACAATTTCTAACTTTGTTCGACATTTGAAGCTGCCCAAAGAATGGTAAGCCGTGGCTAATAAAGCCGACAGCTATATATTGTATTACTTTACTGGTGTATCATGTAGGCTAACGTAACGTTAAATCAATGAGCCTCCACACAGTCAGTCAGTGTGGGACCGTGATCATTGCACCCAAGATTGAGCTACAACTGGCCAGGCAGTTGGTAGCCTAAATCCTGCCTGATGTTACTGCTGTTCCTAAAACCATTGACATACTGTAACCACAGTGTGTGTGTGTGTTAAGGTTGGGCGATTCTGGTCAAGCCTACATCGCCTGATTGCGCCCATAGTGATCCTCGATAGTCGATCACAATTGGGGGGGGGGATGTGTCTTTCTCATGGCTACCCATGTATTTCCATGGAAATATGACATTTATTTGGAAAGTAAAAAATGTATAGATATTTTTAAAAGCATTCAAGATTTGCGTAAATGTAATATACTATTACTCTTGTTAAAAATATGAAATGGTATTACATTTGGTGAAGAGCACATTATGACTTGTTTAGGACTCAAAACTCAAAGTTTAGGATTTGAGACTTGACTTGAGACTTAACTCGGACTTGCCTGTCTTGACTTGGGACTTGAGTGCTAACACGGAACCCAAACCGGCTGCGTGCATGTGCCATCATGCGCTATCGTGCGCTATCGTGCATACATTTTTTAAATATATTATACAATATAGCTCAGTATTTGTATTATTTCTTTTATACAGTATTTTTTGCTAATCTTTATCAAGGGATCCAATAATTCCTGACTCTACCGTAGTTCTGAGTCATGATTTTTTCAGCCCTTGCTTTTTACATAGCTCAGCTCGCTGAATGAACATTGGGAAGGGAAGACGGAGGGCTTGAAGCAAGGCCTTTCTCCCGCTTATACTGTGATAGGGCATCAAGTTTGTTTTTTGCCTTTGCCAACACTGACATCTCAGAGTACTTCACACACTTCGCCTTCATACAAAGAAGTTCTCCATTAAATATTAACTCCTTTAATATCATCTGTGCTGAGTCATGATTTTTCAGCCCTTGCTTTTTACATAGCTCAGCTCGCTGAATGAACATTGGGAAGGGAAGACGGAGGGCTGTCAGAGTACTTCACACACTTCGCCTTCATACAAAGAAGTTCTCCATTAAATATTAACTCCTTTAATATCATCTGTGCGCTGTGAAGGCTATTCAGCCGCGTACCACCATCACCATTAAGTATGCTTTTCATCTTTCTCTTCCGAAAAAAAATCAAATAAGAAAAAATAAGATGCTCTTTTAGAAAAAGTTCTGCGGGGCAAAACGCGCTAGCCCACACAACATGAGTGTGTGTATGTGTGTGAGAGGGAGTTTGTTTTCATGTGTTTGAAGAGGAGTGGGATGCACTCCACTCTGGGTTAATTTGAAGTGTCTTGTCCATGTGTGGTGCGCTTGCTATCCCATCCCTGTGATGGACAAAGCAGCTGACACGTGAGCCGCCTTCACGCTTTCCTTCCCAAACTTAAAAAGAGCGTTTGTGAATTAAAAGCGGTGTTTTTGCTCTGGCCTGCCTGCCACGCCTTTTCATGTGCATTTTGCTAACACAACAAGAGAAGCGTCCTGGGAACAAAGGAATTTTCCTTTTTTATTTGTTTTATTTTATTTTATTGGCTTTTGGGCTAAACCTTGCAAAGGGGCTACAAAGTGCCATCAGCCACTCCAGTGCTCCTAAGCACCAACCACTTTTGATATTCTATATTCCTGATATCACCCCTGGTAAAAGTGGTTCTGAACTGTCTCTTCCCTCAGATATTGTAAAAGTTTTACATTTTTATATTTGATAGAAGCAAACATTTACTTTGTGACTTATCACTTCTAGAGTTTCTGAGAAATAATTTTCAAGTAGCCTCGTGTTTCCTGGAAGTGGTAAGTTAAGTAGCCTCGTGTTTTGAACTTGTGATGCTCAAGTTTGCAGAATCAGAGTTACAAACTCGTTTGCAGCCAGTATACTTCCCACCTCTTTTGCTGGGCTGAACTGTATATTGCAGCAGATTGAATGCTGTAGTGGTCCGACTCTGGATGCCCAGTGATATCTGAGATCCACTGGTAGCCCATGGAGCTTCTAGGTAAGCAGGGCGGGGGAGGTCTGGAGGAACGGATACCAGACCAGGGCGAGGTTTGATAGAGGCCTACAAATTGGATAGGGAAATTATTGCTTTTCTGATATGATGAGTATTTTGTAATAGTGAAATCACATGTATACAACATCTAAGTAATAATTCATTCAGAAATGGACAGTAACAAAACATGGAATTCCTGAACAGTCATAATATGTTGTTAGAATGACAGTTCTAGTCAAACTATCACAAAAAAATGCTATAATCATGACACTGACCACATGACACAGATACAATGCAGGCACACATCACACACACACGCGCACACACACGTACACTCTCGCACACAAAAGCCTCACCACAGCCCCAGTGACAACTAAGGTCGCCATTTGATGTAAATTCTTCCTGGATGTCTTTAGCTTGATCAGCATGTTCTGCCTCCTCAAGCATCTTGTCAAAGGCTGTCTAGCCAGGACAACTACCCAGAGGCAAAGCGCTCGCAACCACGCCCTGCAATAAAACACCAGCAGGGAATACATGAGGCCAAAACCATCCCAAAACCACAAACAACCAGCACAAAATAACCAAACGGAGTGCAATTTATTTTTCAATAAGCCACCACTACGCAGATTAGGCTATGTATGTCACTCTTTTCTGACAAGGGCCTAGACACAAATACCATGAAGGTGAATGAATATGAAGCAACATGCAAACATATTCATGAATTACACCAAGCAGGGAGGGGTGTCAGGCAGTGGTATTTTCTGATACGGTAAATTCAATCATACTGGCTGTCACTCACAACTCTTCTTGACTCCTAGCTTTGCTTTGACATGCTTTGGATTTCACCACACGAGTGTTTTATTCATCTTTTTATTTAGAACTTACCCTCTGCTTAAAAAAAAAATAGCATTCTCAAAGGTGTACATATTACCTGTCAAATTCCACCAGGGCGTCACACATTTAAATACATATTTCACATTTTCTTAACAAATGCCCACCCCCTCTCTTCCTTCTCACTCCCCACACCCTTGCTGTCAGCAGCATTTGGCCATATGATAATCAAATTAATTATACTCGAGCCCCTCTTGGTTGCTGCCTTCACAGGAAAGGAAAAACTGAGGGGCAAATGATGGAGGGCCGTGATTCCCCCGTCCCTGTGTTGCCCACAACACACCCGAGTGACGTCTCCTCTAGTCATCTAGTGCTGGTGTCAGAGCCGATCTGTCACCCTGATGGAAAGAGCTTTGGACTGCAGCATGAGGGCAGGTTTTTCTCTCCCCTGGATCCCAGGCCCAGGGAATCTCCCTGCTCTACTCCTCCCCCACTCAGCAACCCAGGGGGGCTGTGGGGATGGGTGAGCATGTATGGGTGGAAGGGGTGTGTGTATGGGGGTAGAAAGCTGGAGGGTCACCGAGTTGGAGGGTATGGTATCTGTCCATAACAGGCTACCTCCCCGATACACAAGCATAAACCCACCACTGTGACCACTCTGAAAACACTTTTCTCTCTCACACACACACACACACACACACACACACACACACAATCTCTTTCACTCTTATTCACTCTCTTCTTCCTCTTATCCCAGTGTCTCTAACCATTTCTAATCCTCCATTCTCTACTGGTTTGCTTTATTACAGACACCATGAACAGCAGAGTAACTGACCTGTTGTTTTATTCAGCTTCACGTTGTCTCACTGGTTGGGCCAATAGAAACACATGAATTAACACATTCATAAATGGCAAAAAAAAGACAAAGCGTCTGTCCTATATCTATGATATACGGTGCATTCAGAAAGTATTCAGACCCTTTCAATTTTCCACATATTGTTACATTACAGCCTTATTCTAAATCAGATTAAATAGATTTTTCCCCTCACACACTCTGGAGCAGGTTTTCTTCAAGGATCTCTCAGTACTTTGCTCTGTTTATCATTCCCTCGATCCTGACTAGTCTCCCAGTCCCTGCCGCTGAAAAACATTCCCACAGAATGATGCTACCCCCAGCATGCTTCAACGTAGTCAGGTTTCCTCCAGACATGACGCTTGGCATTCAGGCCAAATAGTTAAATCCTGGTTTCTTCAGGCCAGAGAATCTTGTTTCTCATGGTCTGAGAGTCTTTAGGTGCCTTTTAGCAAACTCCAAGCGAGCTGTCTTTTACTGAGGAGGGGCTTCCATCTGGCCACTCTTCCATAAAGACATGATTGGTGGTGACATGCACTGTCAACTGTGGGACCTTATATAGACAGGGGTGTGGCTTTCCAAATCATGTCCAAGAAATTGAATTTACCACAGGTAGACTCCAATCAAGTTGAAGAAACATCTCTAGGATGATCAATGGAAACAGGATGCACCTGAGCTGAATTTCGAGACACATAGCAAAGGGTCTGAATAATTATGTAAATAAGGTATTTCTGTTTTTAATACATTTGCTTACATTTCTAAAACCTTTTTTTGCTTTGTAATTATGGGGTATTTTGTGTAGATTGATGAGGAAAATGTTTTATTCAATCCATTTTAGAGTAAGGCTGTAACGTAACAAAATGTGGAACAAATCAAGGGGTCTGAATACTTACCGAAAGCTCAGGAAATATATAGGCCTGACTTAGGCGGATGCGGTGGATTGAGATGCAGCCCATTTTCTCCCTTAAACTGAAGAATTTTGATGGGGATTGTATCACTGAGATTGACACACTGGTGCATCAATACACTCTGAAGGAGTAAGAGTCAATTTGATGCTCTGACTGTGGGTCCTGGATAGTCTCTCTTCTCTCACTTTGTTGATAGGAAGCAGATAGTGTGACCACATGTCCTGGATTGTGCAGGGCAGTCCCACATTTTGGCCCTTTGTCCCACTAACAAACAATCATGTCCTGCATTTAATAAACATATTCAAACACCACTAATTTCGAAAAATAGGTTCCGTATTTCAGTCAGACATTCCAACTTGTTTCTTGCAGTCACGTTGCACTTGTGAAAATGTATATTTCATAAGGATGTGGTACTGGTGATGTTAAACCCTTCTCCAATTGTTGGTGATATTCTGTGCAGTGCAAGACGAGACCTAGGCCAATGTCATAAGCCTATCTTCAACCAATCACATTTCTCAAATCCTTTCAGGCAAAATTCCAGCTAAACTTGGAGAGCAGAGGTGCCTTAATACTTACAAAGAGCGTGATTCTGACGAAGAGCTACAAATGTAGGTAAATAGCCATTTTAAACTGAAAGATATGTCATTCCGTCAAACTTGTGAAGCTCTCGATGCTCATTAGCTCATTCAACATATTTCCTGCTACTTCACTGTTTTACATTTCCTGAGACCAACCAGAAATATTTCCTTGGTCAAATATTCCCAGATTTTCATATAATACCCACGTGCACTCTCGTTTCTGCATCACCAAATTTTGCGCGAGGCAAAAGAGTATAGTCTATGTGTACTTCAATTAGCTCATTCGATGCAGTGGGAGTAGGGATGGAGTTCGGCCTGAGCAAGCTCCGCCACTTATTCACAATGGTGCACGATTAGTAAAGTAAGATCAAAGCTCAATCAATGTCTTGGAAGATCACATAATGACTAATTATTATTCTACATAACATAACCAAATATAATAGAATAATACAACCTTACTGTTAAACCAAAAATACCACCATAGAAATTTCTTATGAGATCTTAGGGTGGTTAGCCGAATAGGCAAAAAGAAAAATCTCAGCGGACAAAACTCAATAGCGCGCGCAACTAGTCAGAATTTGTTTGGATTTAAACAAAATACAGGAAGGCATTAGTTTACTTATGGATCATGCAAATTTTCGCAGCTTTTTGTTAAAAATCGCACAACATTTCAAAGTCCTGCTACTCATGCCAGGAATATAGTATATGCAAATGATATAGTATGTGTGTATAGAAAACACTCTGAAGTCTCTAAAACTGGTTAAATCGTGTCTGTGGCTGTGGCTATAACATAACGTGTTTAGGAGTAAAAATCCCTCGAAAAAATGTTCTCCAAAAACACAAAAAATATATTAATCCGCCAGTCAATGTATTGTTTAAGGCGACTGCAAATACATGAAGATGCCCTGTAAACGCCTACAGCTTCCACACGATGTAGACAGTGCTGGCATTTCTAGCAGACTTAATCCTTGGTTGTATGACGTTTTGGCCTTTCCTGTTTTAGTCTCTCAACAGGATGTTGTTAAAATGGAAAAGATGGACGCTTATTTCAAGACTAGCTGCTATCGAATACAGATCGCCCCGTGATGAATTGTATAGATTATTAACGTTTATTAATACCTAAAGTTGGTTTAGAAAAGTAGTTTGAAGTGTTTTGTAAAAGTTTATAGGCAACTTTTGTCATTTTAAAAAGTGACGTTGAGTCTTGTAAAATGGAATATTCCTGGATCAGACCGGTCTAAGGAAAACGACATTTTGGCTATACAATGACTGATTTAAATCGGGAAAAAGACCCAATTGTGGTGTTTATGGGATATATAGGAGTGCCAAGAAAGAAGCTCCTCAAAGGTAATGAATGTTTTATATTTTATTTCTGCGTTTTGGGTAGCGCCGGCTACCGCAAAATCTGTCGTTTTAGGTGACGTTCCAGTACTTTGGGGGTGCATGCTATCAGATAATAGCTTCTCATGCTTTCGCCGAAAAGCATTTTACAAATCTGACTCGGTGGCTAGATTCACAACGAGTGTAGCTTTAATTCAATACCTTGCATGTGTGTTTTAATGAAAGTTAGATTTTTATCAAAAACTATGTGGCGCTCTTGAAATTTCCACTGATTTGATCCCCACAGAGGGAGCTAATCCCTAACAAGTTCACCATCTACTCTAATTTGCTCAAGAAAAGTATTTGAAGAAGATCTAAATGTATAGTACCAGTCAAATGTTGAACACACCTACTCATTCAAGGGATTTTCTTTATTTTTTACCATTTTCTACATTGTAGAATATTAGTGAAGACATCAAAACTATGAAATAACACATATGGAGTCATGTAGTAACCAAATAATATGGACATGATCTTTTACCAAATAGGGTTCTTCTGTATACCACCCCTGCCTTGTCACAACACAATTGATTGGCTCTAACACATTAGGCACACCTGTTAACTGAAATGCATTTCAAGTGACTACCTCATGAAGCTGGTTGAGAGAATGACACGATTGTGCAAAGCTGTCATCAAGGCAAAGAGTGGCTACAATATAAAATATATTTTGATTTGTTTTACACTTTTTTGGTTACTTCATGATTCCATGTGTTATTTGATAGTTTTGATGTCTTCACAATTATTCTGCAATGTAGAAAATCGTGAAAATAAAGAAAAACCCTTGAATGAGTAGGTGTGTCCAAACTTTTGACTTGTACTGTATATTCCCATGAAACTGATTGAGATCAAATGATTGGCATGCAGATGCAGTTTGGGCGTTTCACTGGTAAAACGTGAAAGCTAACATTTTGTATTCATGTAGGCTACACGGTCCTGCGAATGTCCTGCAAAATCATCCTGTTGTCCCGTATTTGGGTATTTTAAATGTGGTCACCCTAGAAGCAGGGCTTCCTCCCTCTTCCTACAAATCTCCCCTCCTTCTTAAAACACCAATCGCCACCCCACACCCCCAACAACTTCAATCCCCCCACCCCGTCCTCTTATCTAACTACCTGAATCCTAAGTGCCTTAATTTGAGCAGACATGTTTATTAACCCTGCATACCACTGCTGGCTTGCTTCTGAAGCTAAGCAGGGTTGTTCCTGGTTGGTCCTGGAAGGGAGACCAGATGCTGCTGGAAGTGGTGTTGGAGGGCCAGTAGGAGGCACTCTTTCCTCTGGTCTAAAAAAATATCCCAATACCCCAGGGCAGTGATTGGGGACACTACCCTGTGTAGGGTGCCGTCTTTCGGATGGGACGTTAAATGGGTGTCCTGACTCTCTGGTCATTAAAGATCCCATGGCACTTATTGTAAGAGTAGGGGTGTTAACCCTGGTGTCCTGGCTAAATTCCCAATCTGGCCCTCAAACCATCACGGTCACCTAATAATCCCCAGTTTACAATTGGCCCATTCTTCCCCCTCCTCTCCCCTGTAACTATTCCCCAGGTTGTTGCTGCAAATGAGAACGTGTTCTCAGTCAACTTGCCTGGTAAAATAACGGATAAATAAATCAAATAAATAAATCAAGCCAGGCCGAGTATCAGGTAGTAGTGAGTGAATATTGCAAACATCAAAGTAGGCCGTGTTGGGCTGGACGAGAAGGATGGAGAAAGGGAGAGAGGGAGAAAGCGAGACCGCCTAGAGTGTTGTCTCGCCCTTGCCCCACAATGCTTTTCATTCCTTTTTTTTCTATAAGCAAACCCTATCACGCATCAAAAAACCAACTATCAGGGGATATGGGGACTATTTGTTCCGATGACTTCTGTGTCATGGTGCGCAAGTGTGATTTATTATGTTAATATCCTTAATATTATAAAGTAAATCATTGAATTGCATTAACAACTTGAACTGAAACCACTAAACACTGACATAAATATAGCTTACCTCTGACACAAAAATTGCCTAACTCTGCAAAAGCAAGACTTAAATTCTCTTTGTCCTCTGGGTGCATCTTGCTGAAGTGCAGGTAGCCAACTGGAGCGAATGCGTCTGCAGAGGGGATCACTGTCTCCATAGCATCACTGCAGACAAACGTACACATTTTTATATATTTCATTAAACAGCATATCTTGTGTACATATCTTGTGAAATGTGTACATTAATTTCAAGAAAGATAGGCCTACAACATTCAATGCTGGACTTACTTCACAAGTCTCCTCTTGAACAGTGGAAAGTCAAGAGTAAATGTCTCGTATCCGTCTCTTCTCCATACTTGAGAGAGCTGTCCAACAAAAACAAAACAATTCATGTTTATGATCATATCATTTTAAGGTCCATCCTAAAAGCAATCACTTTACTCTAAGTCAAATAATGTATCTTTGAAACACTAGCCTAAACATTACTGTTGGTCATATTTAGTCATTAGATCAAAATCAATGATGCTAAGTAAGCAGTCAAAGATTGAATGAGGTCAGTCTTTAGTGACTTCATTCAGGGTGACAGAAGTGTACAACAAGGCAGGTCCTGCCTGGTGATGTAACGCTCTGACCTGAGTTAGAAAGGGTTCCATGTCAGCCAGAGGTTTCCTGAAGTGTTTCTCAGGGTCCAGCCCTGACAAACACACAATCACACACACAGACACACACAGGAGAAGAAAGAGAGAGCGGGAGGCCTGATCAGGGACAGAGAATAGAGATTGAAGATGACAGGCGCACAGGCTTTACATGCATTCACACGAACACACACGTAAACCTGCACCCTGGATCTATTTATTTGACTTTGCAAGTAATGTACACAGATCTCTCCGGGTAAGGGTAACAGTTTTCAGTATAATGGGGCAAAAAGAGAGAAGCACCCGTCATTTGGTTTTCTTTGAGAACCTAAACTCTGAGAAAGAGAGCGAGAGCGAGAGCCAGAGCCAGAGCCAGAGCCAGAGATCCTATTTATTTGCCTCGCCCCTCTCCTTCCCCTTAAATGGTGCATGGAAGTGACTCACAGGCCCTCAGCTGTGTGGGGCAGCAGAGAGAAAAACAGGACAATAGGAAGAAGATGGCTACTGTATGTCTGTGTACAGAGTAAGCAGAACTCAGTACCCAGTACTCAGTACCCACCAGTGCCACGCTCCAATAACACCAACACCTCTTACTTCAGTCTCTTCGTCCTCATGTTATCTCAGATCAAAGCTTAGAGAACAAAAATACCTTAGAAAGTATAAGCCAGGCAGTCACCCAATTCTTAGAGATTCCAACATTAGCCAGTAACAGCCACCGTGACTATAACTGGCTTAACATGTCAATTAGGTTGTAGGTTACTTGCGCATTAGGCCACTAACAGTTTGTGTTCCCTCTATCTCGTTAAGTGTTGATAGTTTTACTCTGCGTGACACAAAATCCTGTCCGCCTGTCAGACTTTTCCTGACACCTGTCCTGATGACGCCTCCTATCCGACCTTTAGCCCTTTGATGAGGAAGCCAATGAGGTCACATGATATTGTCTAAGAATAAACAACTCGGATCCTCAAGTAAACAAACACACAAGCTACTTATGGTATCACCCCAGGTGATCTCACTTGCTCTTAACTTCAAACAGCCAATAAACAGCATGTTACATAGCAGACACAATAAAGACAAAAGGTTCAACAACAGATGTTGGGTCAAATGCCCATTAAAAAGGTGAAACCAGGTGAACACCATGACTAAAAAGGCTTCATATTAGTTCTCCTCTAGTGGTTTCCTGTTAATGCTAGAGCCCCAGCCAATCCAATATAGCTAGACTGATTCTAAAACCATAGAGACCAGTTCAGACAGAACTTACTAGGGCTAAATCCAGTTCCATGTATCTGAGGTTTTTGATGTTGTTGCGCACTTAATTTCACCCATATCTATATCTTGTCAGAGTTACTGTCCATACATAGTCTCACACATTAAACATGTAAGTAATTACCTATAACAGACTAATATGGTATTTTGACAGAAGTGCCAACACTACCTACAACACCACAATATTCTGTTCCGATATATTAGGTTACCAAAATCTCAGAACATTCATTATACCATTAAAATTAATCCATTCCTGCTCATCTACAAGTTCCAATACTTAATTAGAAAGCAAAAGTCAGGCTAATCATTATGTGAAAACATTTATTATCTTCTTGTCATGACAACCTCAAAGGTTGAAGTTTGATTCTACAGTTCATCTGGAGGGGCATGCAGATTCCAAAAGTGTGTTTCAAATTAAGCCTCAACTAGGCTCCCAAGCCTCCCTTGGTCTGGCACTGTGGAGAAGAGAGAAGATCAGGGGGAGCGAATGAGAGAATGAGAGAAGATCAGAGGGAGGGAGGGAAGGAGAGAATGAGAAGATCAGGGGGAGGGAGGGAAGGAGAGAATGAGAAGATCAGGGGGAGGGAGGGAAGGAGAGAATGAGAAGATCACGGTTGGTGGGAAGGAAGGAAGGAAGGAGAGAAAACAAGGGGGAAGGAGGGAAGGAGAGGATGAGAGAAAATCAAGGGGAGGTAGGGAAGGAGGGAATGAGAGGAGTGTAAAAGGAGAGAATGAGCCAGGCCCTTGTTCTACACCCAGGGGAGCTGTGGCCTTAATTAGTGTGAGAATATCGAATCTTGACATCCTCTCATCTTAACCCCGCACAAAGGTAATAAGGAGAAAAATGAGTCATGCCTTGTACCACATTTGAACAATTGGCTTCAAATTGCTGAGGGGATGTCGCTTTTTAATGTGTTCATTAACTTCCCCTAGTCCTAAACAATATATAATACATGATTTGATATTTACAGGGAGGGAGGTTGCAAGCTCTTCCAGATGTGCATGACAGAAATGAGTACCATATACCGTACAGTAATACCATACAGTATATAACTGTTGAGACTTGAGATGCCAATTTTCCAATGACATAAAAGTAGTTTCATCTTCATGAAATTCCACAATTAATGAATAATGGCAACAGAACTATGTTCATTTTCTTCTTGCTAAACTATAAGATAGGACTAACTGAATCCATACTGGACAGTTCTGGGGAGTGTCAGTGGCTACTTGGATCCCAGCAGCACACTGTTACTGTTAGCTTCATCCAGCGATCTAGCACTGCACTCATTTACATGGTCTTCACATCCCTGTCTCTGCTCAACCTGTTTTACAACCTGACCTAAACCCAATTACCTAACCTCATTATGCCACATTAAACCCAAATAAGCCCACTAGAAGCTGCCATTTGTCTGCCGCCAGAGACAGGTTGGCCACACTTTGGAGAGAGAAGCTTTCCTGGGAGACAAAAAGGAATGACTGGCCCTTAAAAGGCTCTTTATCCTGTATTATCCTATAAAACTGCAATTAAATTCAGTGAACTCCTCAAACCAGAGAGTAGAGTAATGAGTAAATGCATTTTAAGGGTTTCTGGGTTCGCAAAATTACTTTGCCACTGTGCCAAAACTTGAAATGAGTGTGGAAAATGAGGGCTTTTGGCTTCTTTGAACAGTCACGTCAGTAATATGTTCAAGAATAATTCATAACTTTGTAAATACTGTATTAACATTTTTTTGTTCTGTTAGTGCATTGATGGTTATGCTGTACACAAAACAAATAGTGCTGAAAGATGGAATTACTACAATAATACTTTAACAAAGGTAGCTCAGTCACCAGCTTCATCAATTAGTGCATTGAGGACATTGTCCCCACACCGAACATACGTACATATCCAAACCAGAAGCCATGGATTACATGCAACATCCTTACCGAGCTAAAGGCTAGAGCTGCCGCTTTCAAGGAGAGGGACACTAATTTGGAAGCTTATAAGAAATCCCTCTATGCCCTCAGACGAACCATCAAACAGGCAAAGCATCAATACAGGACTAAGATGGAATCCAACTACACCGGCTCTGACGTCCATTGGATGTGGCAGGGCTTGCAAACTATTATGGACTATTAAGGGAAATCCAGACAAGCTTCCCAGTGACGCGAGCCTGCTAGATGAGCTAAATGCCTTTTATGCTCGCTTCGAGGCAAGCAACACTGAAGCATGCGTGAGAGCACCAGCTTGTTCTGGATGACTGTGTGATCACACTCTCCGTAGCTGATAAGAGCAAGACCTTTAAACAGGTCAAAATTCACAATGCTGCAGGGCCAGACGGATTACCAGGGCGTGTACTCAGAACATGCGCGGACCAACTGTGTGTTGGTCTTCACTGACATTTTCAACCTCTCCCTGACTGAGTCAGGAAGTCTGTAATACCTCCATTTTTCAAGCAGACCACCATAGTCTCTGTGCCCAAGAATGCGAAGGTAACCTGCCTAAATGACTACCAACCGTAGAACTCACGTCGGTAGCCATGAAGTGCTTTGAAAGCCTGGTCATGGCTGACATCAACACCATCATCCCAGAAACCCTAGACACACTCCAATTTGTATACCCCCAAACAGATCCACAGAAAATGCTCTCTCAATCACTCTCCATACTGACCTTTCCCACCTGGACAGAAGGAACACCTATGTGAGAATGCTGTTAATTGACTACAGCTCAGCATAGTGCCCACAAAGCTCATCAATAAGCTATGGACCCTCCCTCTGCAACTAGATCCTGGACTTCCTGACGGGCCACCCCCAGGTGGTAAGAGTAGGCAACAACACATCTGCCACGCTGATCCTCAACACCGGATCCCCTCATCGGGGGAACCTGTACAACTGGGTGGCCAAGCACGACTCCAACACCATCATTAAGTTTGCTGATGACACAATAGTGGTAGATTGAGATAGTCTGATCACCGACAACGATGAGACAGCCTATAGGGAGGAGGTCAAAGACATGTCAGTGTGGTGCTAGGCCAACAACCTCTCCCTCAAAGTGAGATGATCGTGGACTACAGGAAAAGGAGGGCTGAACAGGCCCCCATTTACATCGACGGGGCTGAAGTGGAGCGGGTCGAGAATTTCAAGTTCCTTGGTGTCCACATCACCTACAAACAATTTTTTCATATTACCTTTATTTATTTAAAGGTACATTCTTATTTACAATGACGGCCTACCCCGTCCAAACCTGGCTAACGCTGGCCCAATTGTGCGCCGCCCTATGGGACAATCAAAGCCAGATGTGATGGAGCCTTGATTTGAACAAGGGACTGCAGTGACGCCTCTTGCACTGAGATGCAGTGCCTTATACCACTGTGCCACTCGGGAGCCCAACTACCATGGTCCAAACACACCAAGACAGTCGTGAAGAGGGCACGACAATACCTTTTCCCCCTCAGAAGGCTGAAACAATTTAGCACGGGTCCTCAGATCCTCAAAAAGTTCTACAGCGGCACCATCGAGAGCAACTTGACCGGTTGCATCACTGCCTGGTATGACAACTGCCTGGTATCTGACTGTAAGGTGCTACAGTGGGTAGTGCGTGCAGCCCAATACATCCCTGGGGCCAAGCTTCCTACCATCCAGGACCTATATACTAGGCGGTGTCAGAGGAAGGCCCAAAAAATTGTCAAAGACTCCAGTCACCCAAGTCATAGACTGTTCTCTCTGCTACGTTATGGCAAGCGGTACTGGAGTGCCATGTCTAGGTCCAAAAGGCTCCTTAACAGCTTGTACCCACAAGCCATAAGACTGCTGAACAGTTAATCAAATGGCCACCCGGACTATTTACATTGACCCCCCTTTTGTTTTTACACTGCTGCTACTCGCTGTTTATCATATTTGCATAGTCACTTTACCGTTACCTACATGTACAAATTACCCCGACTAACCTGTACCCCCGCACATTTACTCGGTACCGATGCCCCCTGTATATAGCCTCGTTATTGTTATGTATTTCTACTGTGTTACTTTTAATTAAGTAAATATTTTCTTAACTCTATTTCTTGAACTTGACTGTTGGTTAACGGATTGTCAGTATTCGGCTACACCTGTTATATTCGGGGTATGTGACAAATATCATTTTATTTTATACTATCATATTTATTACTACCTGCTTATTATACTACTTCAAGTAAACACATTTTTAAAGTAGTCTAATCATAATAAACTGATATTTGAAACAAAAGGTTTGAAACAAAAGGTTTGAAACAAAAAGGTGTGCTCACTCCTTTTTGAACTCTCCTTTGGTTCTCTCAGACCTATGGAATCACATTTATTTCAGCAGAAAAGCAAAACCTTGAATATACCTTTTAACCACTGGAAATGGCCTAAGCACATATAATCCATTGATTAATGTAAACCTATAGCATGAGTTACCCTCTTAATTGTAACTCGTTATTTTCTCAGGCTCAGTGTCTTTGGCACTCTACTACATTGCAACTAATGCTAAATTAAAACCTGGGAGAGAGATTCTAGATACTGCCAGAGCAAAAGCCGAGTATCGCAGCCATCCACGAGTCGTCTTAAGATCGGGCATGCCTGCTGACTGACAGCTTGGCTTTAATCCTTGCCTTCAGAGAGAAAAGGAACAGAAAATTGGATTCATGATGTGAAACATTTGAGCTTTTAAATGCATGAAATAAGCATCTCCCGCTAGAAGGAGAGCTGCGTCAAGCCTTTGAACGACGCTCTCAAAGACCTTAGCGAAAACAATAGCTGTTCAGTATCACCTCATCTTACAAAGGGAGAGAGAAAGAAAGGGAAGAGAGAGGGAGGGAGGGAGGCAGCCACACACAAAAGATCAGAAGATTAAGGTTATATGTGAAGATTTGTCCAAGCTCTTATCTGAAATTCAATGACAGAGAAATAATAGGCAGGGTGAACAGAGTGGCACACACCTCAAAGATGGAATCTTTTATATCCAACAAATTAAAAAAGGCAAGTGTTTCTTGCAAGTTTTACGCAGACTTGATCCTTTTTGGAAAAAGTCCAAGACACTAACTGGCAATGAAGAGAAAATATCATGAAACAAAGATCCTGCAGAACTGAATTCCATATGTTTTTGTCTTGTCTCCAATGGGTACCATACTAGCAGCAAAATGTAACTCGTAAAACTTGATATCAAATATTGCTGCTTCAGTTCATTGTGGCGAAAAGGGACAAAGCAGTTGACCCTTACACTAAACTAACAACACTGTTGGCACAGAGATTTAAATGATTGAACTGGCCTCACAAGGTCAGGTCACATGAGCCAATAGGCAGGTCAAAATAGGAGTCTTGTGACTTCACTTATCAAGCTGAAATTACCAATCCTACATGTTCTTTTGCCTTTCTGTGGTTAGCAATTTTCCATCCCAACGTAATGAAGGGAAGGAGGAAAGGAGGGGTGGGTGGGGGTTTGTGACCTGGGTCAAGGTCAGGCTGTGCAACCTGAGGCCGATAGTTTACCGTTTACTGGCACTGTGTTAAAGTTGATTTAATTTTATTCATCACTATGCTTTACTGCCAGTGGTACGTTACATGTCAACAACAAATTATAGCATTGCTTGCCTTTCAAGCCTAATTTGGCACAGGCCATTGAGAGGACAATGGAAGCTGACTTGAGTTCCAGGAAAATACATAACCATTCCTTTGCCTTCATGGAAGTTTGGAGTGTCTCACAGGAGGGAAGACACCATGCCATTTCAAATAGACACTTCTTGTCAAACAAAACTAAACCAACCATTAAGTTCACTGAAATAAGTCAATGAGTTCATGGCTTTAAATCATATTCACTGACCCATAGAATCTGTAGCTAAAGTATGGTCTCCAGAGGATGGAAATCCATCCACATCTTTCTCATAAGACAAAGGAAGGCCAAGCGCATAGGGTAGAGTTCAGGTCACAATGTAATTAAAGGTTGTCTGACAGAGAACTTGATTTCACAAACGGCAATTTTTGCTAAAGCTGAAACCAATTAACTGCTGCAGAGAATGCTGAACCAGCATGTGCACCCACACACAACAGTAATTAATTAATAAACTCATTACATTAATATTTAATACTGGCATTTGGAATTGCCAATTATCACTTCTTAGGGAGAGAGAGGTGCTGTATGTGCTGTATGTGAAAACAATGAGGATTCTATTTAGGTAAAACTTAATTATCACCTAATACTACTTAGGTAAAACTTAATGATCTTCTAATACATATAATGTGCATTTACAGAGAAATGTTCATTTGGGTGTGTAATGTTCTGCTGTGCTCTATATCTACGAAGTTCACCAGCCTTCACTATATAGGATTTAAGGAGACAGAAATCTGAAAATAATATTTTTCAGTCTATTCTTTCTCTCCAACTGTGGATTAGAGTAACGTCAGTAAGAAAATAAGCGCATCTAGAGAATTCACTTACAAGACCATACAGCTTTTGGACAGTTGTCTTTTGACAAGGGATTTGTCACCTTCAAAATCTCTTCCCTTCACAAAAAAGCAAAAGCAGCACCACTCATTTTCACCGGTTCCTCTATGTAGGTAATAAAGGAATACTACACTCAAACTACCACCCAGTCTCCATCCCCTCATCCCACCCAAAGAAAAACATCTCTTGCAGACAATGCCAGAAGAACCAACAGCATATAAACATTGCAGCATTCTCTGTCATTTCAGATGTGGCTTTGACCTCTGCCCTGAGAGAGCTGTTTATCTCCTCCTGAGGTCTGTAAAGGTAAATCCCCCTCACAAGTACACCCTTCTTTCACCCAATATCCCCCAAACAGCACACCTCCCTGCTCAGACCTGCTTCGAACCAAAGCTGCAATTATTTGAGTGGTGCTTTAAAAGGGCCCGAAGCGCTCGCAGCCCCATTTAATTCTCTAATTTCTAATTCCCCCTGCCTCGGGACAGTCAGGGACCACGATGAGATCTTCCCTGTCTACCTGTAGCCAAAAAACACACGCACTAATAATCACATAAATAAACTCTCTAACACACAGACTGATACACAGTCCTGACACACCTGAGCTGTTTTCCTTTCTAATTATAATCTCTGAAAGAAATGTGTGGAATTTGCTTTTAGAGGAGTATGTGTTAAGAGAAGGGTTTGAAAGCTTGGCAGTGGCCCGGTCACTGGGGGACTTGAGGTGAGGTGTTTTCTTTGGTCGTGGAGGACTTAGGCACTAATTTGAAGGGAGTAGCGATGCTGGGGCGATAGCAGAGACCAGCAGCACATAGCAGAGCAGAGCAGCATTCCTGGGCCAGACACAAAGAGGCTTTGTCTCGACAATCAAATGAAGATGATGTTTTATAAAGCCCTGCAATAGCATAATAACTATTTTCTAACATCCTCATTGCGTTCAAACAGGGTGGAAGAAAGGACAGTGTGATCAGTGATATTAAAAGGGAGAAGAGTCAAGAGAACAGTGTCAAAGCTAAATTGTAATGCTCCCGGTGTGGAGTCAAATGCAGGAGACAGAGTTCAATGCTGTGCGTCTTTAAATAGCACCAACGCACCACAGGGTGCTCACAAAAGTTACGTTCCCAAACACAGGGAATCAAAAAATACAATGGAAAAAAATCACGACCAGGCACTAACACGTACCTTTACAACAGAGCCGAAGGTTACAATGAAATAATCCCGCACAACAACCAGGCGGGCCGGCTGTCTAATAAAGACAAACTAATTAACATGAACAGGTGCTACCACTAAACATACAAGGAGGGGGAGGAAAAACAATCAGTGGCAGCTAATAGGCCGGTGACGACGACCGCCGAGCTCCACCCGCCCAGGAAGGGGAAACACCCTCGGTAGGACTCGTGACATAAATATAGGGACTTCCACAGAAAGAACAGAAACTAAGAAAGAACACAATGATAATACATTTATTTTACAGAGCTGCTAGAACACAATAATCTCAGTAAAATTATAACAGGCTCAGAATTGGATTCTTAAGATTATCTCTCTCTTTGAAAAGCTAAAGATTCAAGTTTGAGGAAATAAATTAGGCCTAGTCATAGACTAACTCCTCAAACATTCAAACTTCAAATAGGAGAAATAGACAGGCTACTAAGAAAACCCTACTAAGAGAACCCTAATAAGAGAACCCTAATAATACAGGTTAGATGATGAACTACATTCCAACAGGGTCCATTTCAATGGTTTTGAGAGACATCTAGAAACCTGAACACGTCACTCCATTCAATTCACTAGGTCACATCAGTCTATCTGGCACCCCTTTCAACTGATTGCTCCTAAAAGCGACAACAAGCACTTAAGAGCATGTAAACAGTATCTCCATAATGATGTATAGCTGCAAGTGATTTGAGAGTAAAAATAACAATTTGCCACGGAATTATTATTAATCACTTGCACTGTCAAAGGGATCTACCTCCACTGTCAAAGGGATCTACCTCCACTGTCAAAGGGATCTACCTCCACTGTCAAAGGGATCTACCTCCACTGTCAAAGGGATCTACCTCCACTGTCAAAGGGATCTACCTCCACTGTCAAAGGGATCTACCTCCACTGTCAAAGGGATCTACTACCTCCACTGTCAATGGGATCTACCTCCACTGTCAAAGGGATCTACCTCCACTGTCAAAGGGATCTACCTCCACTGTCAAAGGGATCTACCTCCACTGTCAAAGGGATCTACCTCCACTGTCAAAGGGATCTACCTCCACTGTCAAAGGGATCTACCTCCACTGTCAAAGGGATCTACTACCTCCACTGTCAATGGGATCTACCTCCACTGTCAAAGGGATCTACCTCCACTGTCAAAGGGATCTACCTCCACTGTCAAAGGGCTCTACCTCCACTGTCAAAGAGCTCTACCTCCACTGTCAAAGGGATCTACCTCCACTGTCAAAGGGATCTACCTCCACTGTCAAAGGGATCTACCTCCACTGTCAAAGGGATCTACCTCCACTGTCAAGTAGATACAGGTAGCCCTCTTCACAAACCAAACAGAAGAGAAATAATAGTAAAATCTCTCTCCTCTTATTCAGCAACCCAATCCCTCTATCCCTCTGGCTTCACAATAGGTAATGCAGACAAACCTAGGTGATGATACATTCACTTTTTCTATTCTTGTCGGGCTGTTTAAAAGCTTAAATGAGATATACTTAATATACTCTTCACAGCCCATAAATTCTGAGGTATGTAAAAGCAGAGATGTACGCAACACCGGCCTATCGACACAATAGGGACGCTGCCGCGCAGTGTTATTGACAGGTTTCATTAATGCGCTGTGCAGTGGTGTAAAGTACTTAAGTGAAACTACTTTAATTACTACTTAAGTAATTTTTTGGTATATCTGTACTCTACTTTATTATTTATATTTTTAACAACTTCTACTTTTACTCCACTACATTCCTAAAGAAAATAATGTACTTTTTACTCCTTACATTTACCCTGACACCCAAAAGTGCTAGTTACATTTTGAATGCTTAGCAGGACAGGAAAATGGTCTAATTCATGCACTTATCAAGAGAACATCCCTGGTCATCCCTACTGCCTTTAATCTGGAAGACTCACTAAACACAAATGCTTGGTTTGTAAATTATGTTTGAGTGTTGAAGTGTGCCCCTTGCTATCCGTAAAAAACTGTGCAGTCTGGTTTGCTTAATATAAGGAATTTGAAATGATTTATACTTTTACTTTTGATACTTAAGTATATTTTAGCAATTGCATTTACTTTTGTTATTTAACCCTTGTTTTGTCTTAAGCGTCAAAAATGAACCGCCACTATGTTAACAGCAGAGAAAACCCCCTAAATTATATTTTTTCAACTTGAAATTTGATGACTTTTCCTAGAGTGACCCCAACGTTATAAAAAGTGAAACATCGCCTTTATTCATATCTCCATGAAAGCTGTACACCACCATTTTTGACCTGGCAGTTAAAAAAATTACTTACTCACCACAAAACACACACACACACACACACAATAAGACATTGAGATTGTGTGCTACTGATTGAACTCAGACAAAACTAAAACTTTCTTGTGCATGTGCAGCATCTCCCCTCCATGACCCCACACATGACTCAAGTTCACAGACAAAATAAAAACCATTTCAGACAAAATAAACAACATTTCAGACAAACTAAACATTTCTTGAAAGCATTGCTTACTAATGGGGAATGCAGTCAGAGGCTATAAAGGTGCTGGAGATGACAGTCCCTCCAGTTCTGTCTTTGCTGAAGCCATGAGTGCACAACTGGAAAAGGATGGATGAGATTGACCTGCGTGCCTACATAGGGCTGCTAATCTTAGCGGGTGTGTATAGGTCCAGAGGCGAGGCTCCATGTAGTCTCTGGGATGCAGAGAGTGGAAGGGTGATTTTCTGTGCCACGGTGCCAATGAAAATCTTTCACACTTTCTCAAGAACCAGCTACGCACAATCCAGCTACGCATGGAAGATGCAAGTCTACACAGAGAAGCCGACCGTTGGAGGCCCGGAGAAGAACCAGGGGATGTGGGTTGTGCTAGATGTGACAGATGGACTGAGGGGGCACAATGTCATGTGACAATTTTATCACATTTATCACAACTCAGCCAGCAGATCCTGAAGAGGAAGATCACCGTGGTTGGTTAGGCTATACAAGTGCTATCTCTGCTAATATATGTTTACACCTATGCAGTACCTTTAGAAATAATAATAATAATAATAAACCTCTACTTTAGTAAAGAAAACAATTATAACAGGTGTGTCGCAATAAAAATGAGTGTCCACTGATTAAATGCAGGAAAATCTAGATATTCACAAAGTTTTTGATGAATGACATGTAGTTTCTTCATTCAAAATAGATTTGGTGTTTAAAATTCAATTAAGCTGCTTTATTTGAGGGGTTAAGTGAAGGCAGGTCATTGTTGACCCTTGGGACAAGGGGAGTATACTGGGTGACTTGTAGTGAAGGCAGGTCATTGTTGACCCTTGGGACAAGGGGAGTATACTGGGTGACTTGTAGTGAAGGCAGGTCATTGTTGACCCTTGGGACAAGGGGAGTATACTGGGTGACTTGTAGTGAAGGCAGGTCATTGTTGACCCTTGGGACAAGGGGAGTATACTGGGTGACTTGTAGTGAAGGCAGGTCATTGTTGACCCTTGGGACAAGGGGAGTATACTGGGTGACTTGTAGTGAAGGCAGGTCATTGTTGACCCTTGGGACAAGGGGTGTATACTGGGTGACTTGTAGTGAAGGCAGGTCATTGTTGACCCTTGGGACAAGGGGAGTATACTGGGTGACTTGTAGTGAAGGCAGGTCATTGTTGACCCTTGGGACAAGGGGAGTATACTGGGTGACTTGTAGTGAAGGCAGGTCATTGTTGACCCTTGGGACAAGGGGAGTATACTGGGTGACTTGTAGTGAAGGCAGGTCATTGTTGACCCTTGGGACAAGGGGAGTTTACTGGGTGACTTGTAGTGAAGGCAGGTCATTGTTGACTCTTGGGACAAGGGGAGTATACTGGGTGACTTGTAGTGAAGGCAGGTCATTGTTGACCCTTGGGACAAGGGGAGTTTACTGGGTGACTTGTAGTGAAGGCAGGTCATTGTTGACCCTTGGGACAAGGGGAGTTTACTGGGTGACTTTCACTTTTACCTGACTCCTTTTATATTAAAGTATCTTTACTTTTACTCAAGTATGACAATTGGGTACTTTTTCCACCACTGTTGTTGTGCAATCACCTGTGCTCGCCTTTATACAACTGTCAAGATCCCCTACTTCTCACTCTCCCCCCCACCTCCTCCCTTCTGCTCGATGACGTAGCGCAGTTTCACGGGTCCAAGCAAGACCCCCCCCACATTTTATTTTTCATGGTGCAGAGAGAAACATTTGCACTATTATAGCTAATATTATGCTATTGTACACATTTTGTCATGAGGCTGAGAGATAATGTTTCTGTTTTAGAGCTCAAGGATTCTCGAAAGATGGGATAATATCAACAAATATTTGTCTTAATATTACAAACGCAACTAACCTGGATTCATGTCTACTCAGTCAGAGTAGAGCACTACATTTTTACATTAGATTATTCAAATATGTAGTACAAATCTCAGAACTTATTTTTGTTCTATAACACAATTAAATGCTCCAGGGCTAATTTATACAAATATATAAACGCATAATGCAACAATTTCAATGATTTTACTGAGTAACAGTACGTATTAGGAAATCAGTCAATTGAAATCAATTACAGTAATTAGGCTCTAATCTGTGGATTTCACATGACTGGGCAGGAGCACAACCATGGATGGGCCTGGGAGGGCAAATAAGGAATCTGATGTCTGGCATTTACTTTTATTATGACAATTGAGTACTTTTTCCACCACTGTACTTAAGTACACTTAAAACCAGATACTTTAAAACTTTTACTCAAGTACTATTTTACTGGGTGAGTTTCACTTTTACTTGAGTCTCCACTTATCTTTACTTTTACTCAAATATGACCATTTAGTAATTTTTCCATCACTGACAGTTCAGCTTTAAGCTAGTCAGTTTGGAAAACGCCTCATTGAGTGAGTCAGAGAGACCAATCTGGAAAACTGTTCGTAGTTTTTTTTGATTGTCCTCCAGAAATGATGTCCCCATGACAACCCTCAATGACTGTCACTGCAAACAGAGCTGCCTTCTAATGTAGACTTAGTTCACTTCCCATCACAGACAACACACCTACAAAACTCCCCCAAAAAACAGTGTCATCTCATTGATAAAAAATCTTAAAACACGTACCCTACATCATATATTAAATAGGCCTAATGTCTGTGTGTATGCATGTGTGTGACCTGTATCTGTCACACTGCCAAATATTCATTGGATACTTTTTCACATCACATTTATCCTGGTGTAAATAACCAATAACCAGACGCCCCCACACACACCCTCCAGAGGTTGCACTGACCCCCCCCCTCCCCGTAAAAACATTCCAAGCAGGCACAGAGACTCTCTCTCTCACACACACACACACACACACACACACACACACACACACACACACACACACACACACACACACACACACACACAAACCCTGCAGCTTCATTAGTACATTACATGGCCTGTAATTAGAATGAGGGACCAGCCTCGGCAGCGGCACGGTGCAGGGATGCACAAGTTGCCAGTAAATTACCTTGTAGCCATTATCAATTTCCCAGGCTACTGGTCCTTAAGATAACCCCCCTTCTCCCTGTGGTCCTTCCAGCAATTTCTCTCTGCCTGATAAACATGCTGATTAAAGCGAGCGGCGTGTAAACCTTTGATACTTTTTAAAATGAAATCCATGCCCTGCCTGGGGCCTGACGCTGCTCCGCTCTGCTCAGCCGCCGCACCGCACAGAGCTCCACGCAGACGTGTCAGCTAATCAGATAAAGAATATAGCGTGTGTGTGTGTGCCCCTGGGCTGAACGACGGGACAAGGAGGGAGAGGTGAGGTGCACACATAAACACACAGGCAAACATGGACAGGATAGTACAGGGATAGGCTAGTACAGGACAGGCTAGGCTAGTACAGGGATAGGCTAGGGGAGTACAGGGATAGGCTAGAACAAGGATAGACTAGTACATGGATAGACTAGGCTAGTACAGGGATAGGCTAGGGGAGTACAGGGATAGGCTAGTACAGGACAGGCTAGGCTAGTACATGGATAGACTAGGCTAGTACAGGGATAGGCTAGGGGAGTACAGGGATAGGCTAGTACAGGACAGGCTAGTACATGGATAGACTAGGCTAGTACAGGGATAGGCTAGGGGAGTACAGGGATAGGCTAGAACAAGGATAGACTAGTACATGGATAGACTAGGCTAGTACAGGACAGGCTAGCCTAGTACATGGATAGACTAGGCTAGTACAGGGATAGGCTGGTACAGGGACAGGCTAGGCTAGTACATGTATAGACTAGGCTAGTACAGGGATAGGCTAGTACAGGATACACTAGGGTAGTACAGGGATAGGCTAGGGTAGTACAGGGATAGGCTAGGGTAGTTCAGGGATAGACTAGGGTAGTACAGGGATAGGCTAGGGTAGTACAGGTATAGACTAGGCTAGAACAAGGATAGACTAGTACAGGGACAGGCTAGGGTAGTACAGGGATAGGCTAGGGTAGTACAGGGATAGACTAGGCTAGAACAAGGATATACTAGTACAGGGACAGGCTAGGGTAGTACAGGGATAGGCTAGGGTAGTACAGGGATAGACTAGGCTAGTACAGGGATAGGCTAGGGTAGTACAGAGATAGGCTAGGGTAGTACAGGGATAGGCTAGGGTAGTACAGGGATAGATCAAGGTAGTACAGGGATAGGCTAGAACAGGGAAAGGCTAGGAAAGGCTCCTTCTGTGGATCAGCTGGTAGTACAGAGATACGCAGGGTAGTGCAGGGTTCGAGGGACCACAGGGATATGGCATGACTGTAACAGGCTTTGGATAAACAGGGAAATGGCATAATTATTATTATTATAGGATAGTACAGGGATAGGCTAGGGTAGTACAGGGATAGGCGAGGGTAGTGCAGGGATAGGGTAGTACAGGGATAAGCTAGGGTAGTACAGGGATAGGCTAGAACAGGGAAAGGCTAACACAGGGACAGGATAGGCTAGTACAGGGATAGGCTAGGATAGTACAGGGACAGGCTAGGGTAGTACAGGGATAGGATAGTACAGGGATAGGCTAGGGCAGTACAGGGATAGGATAGTACAGGGATAGGCTAGGGTAGTACAGGGATAGGCTAGGGTAGTACAGGGATAGGCTAGGGTAGTACAGGGATAGGATAGTACAGGGATAGGCTAGGGTATTACAGGGATAGGCTAGGGTATTACAGGGATAGGCTAGTACAGGGACATGCTATGGTAGTACAGGGATAGGCTAGTACAGGGCAGGCTAGGGAAGTAGAGGGCAGGCTAGGGTAATACAGGGATAGGCTAGGGTAGTACAGGGACAGGCTAGGGTAGTACAGGGGCAGGCTAGGTAGTACAGGGACAGGCTAGGTAGTACAGGGACAGGCTAGGGTAGTACGGGGGCAGGCTAGGGTAGTACAGGGATAGGCTATGGTAGTACAGGGGCAGGCTAGTGTAGTATGGGGACATGCTATGGTAGTACAGGGACAGAGTAGCTGTGATGCTGGATTCTTTACTGTCTACTGAATGTCATTGTGTTGTTTATTGGGCCCAAACACATACAAATAAGTACAGAAAGTCGCTATAGTCAGTCTTAAATGCAAATGTACAATACAACTCAGTCTCTGGAAATGTAGAGTCCTGTGACAATAATTACTCCAGACTGATAACATTTCAGCATTGCACAGAGCCAAGAGCGGTGGAGGCATTGTCATATAACTCTACGTAGGCCAGAGGGCTGTTAACTCTATTCTAATGATATGATGACCTTCTCACTCAAAAATACGTCACTTCCTGAAGAGCCAAATGAAGCTTGAGAGTAAAAACGAGACAGATTGACAGCGGGAGAGAAAGAAGAAGAGAGAAAGGAAACTAGATTGATGGAATGAGAGAAAGAGAGAGCGAAAGATGGAGAACAACAAGAAGAGAGAGAAAGTATAGGACGGCCAGTCTCAGAAGGGTGTCTAACTAACTGTCGACATAGTGATTGGTTCAATGAGCTGTAAACTTGGCAAGGCCAGACTTAGCCTGATTAAATGACACAGCATTATGCCTTCCCTTTCTCCTCTGTCCTTCAGGGAGCCAGAGGCAGACATAGTGTTAAGAGTGGGGCCTCCGAGACCTGAATCATCTAGTAACAATGAAGTGGGCTTCCTTTTAACCGCATGGCTCTTAACTTCACCACAGATATAATGATTACACTGACAGACAATAAAAGCCGCTTTAGCGATCCACTTCTGCTGACATTGAGAGGATAAGAGAACTTTCTCACACACCCTTTTTTTTTTTTTTATTCTTAGGGCTAGGATAATTTTTTCTCAATTTCCGCATGACTGACGTGCCCAAAGTAAACTGCCTGTTGCTCAGGCCCTGAAGCCAGGATATGCATATAAATTGGTACCATTGGAAATAAAACACTTTGAAGTTTGTAGAAATGTTAAAATAATGTAGGAGAGTATAACACAATAGATATGTTAGGAGAAAATCCAACGAAAAACCATCCAGAAAAGAAATAAAAACACTGAGGTACTAACGTTTTTTGAGAGACCATGCTCTTCCAATGGCAGTATAAGGGCATACTCAATTGTAGCTCCTAAGATGCAATTACCATAGCTTCCACTGGGTGTCAGCAGGACATGTTCAAGGTTTAAGGTTTGTAACTTCCATAACGAATAAGAAATAACAATTTTAGTGGAAGGACAGTCTTGGAAATGTGTGTTTTCACATGCCATGAAGACAAGACGCACCTGTTAAAATCGGTTTCGTATTGAACATACTTATTTTTTTACATTTATAGTTTGATTACATTTTAGGGTATCTGAGGAATATATAGAAATGTATTTTGACTTGTTGAAACAAAGTTTAGGAGTAGATTTTCGGATTTCTTTCTCTGCATGTTGAACTATTACTCGTTGGTTATTACTGCATTGTCGGAACTAGAAGCACAAGCATTTTGCTACACTCGCATTAACATCTGCTAACCATGTCTATGTGACCAATACATTTGATTTGATTTGATTTTGATTTGATTACTTAAATCGATGGCGCCAACTAAATTGACTTTTTGGGATATAAAGAAGGATTTTATATATCTAACAAAACGACACTACATGTTATAGCTGGGACCCTTCGGATGAGAAATCAGTGGAACATTTTCAAAAAGTAAGTGAATATTTAATCTCTATTTGTGAATTTATGAAACCTGTTGGTGGAAAATATTTTGATGTGCAGCGCCGTCCTCAAACAATCACATGGCATGTTTTCGCTGTAATAGCTACTGTAAATCGGACAGTGCAGTTAGATTAACAAGAATATAAGCTTTCAACCGATATAAGACACTTGTATGTACCTGAATGTCTAATATCCATAATTTACATGATTATTTATTTGAATTGCACACCCTCCATTTTCACTGGAAGTTGTCCCACTAGTGGCACGCCTATCCCAGAATGAATGTACAATCTCTAGCTCTAACACTAGACCTCAAACAATAACGTATTAACTTTACTTATGGCTTTGGATATAGCTAAGTTTTGTTTTTGTCGCCATATACTGTATCTATTGTTGAGACTGCCAGGAATGACAGCGTTACTCTGGACAAACTGAGCAAATTGGATTCCACAAATTCTAGACCTACTTTCTCATCCGCTGTGGGAAAGCAGGGCAGGTAGAGGGAATAATGGTGAGGCTGGTGTAAATGCATAAATCTACAGAAATGGATATTGCTGAAGTGTTCAATGTATTCATGACACTATAAAAACACAAACTTTGATTTTATGCTGCTTGAAATATTTATCTAAATGTTTTATAGTTATACCTGAAAAAGCGTGAGATGGATCATGAACTATATGTTCGCTAAAAATTTGTGTGATATCTGGCTGAAGGATGTTTGGATTGGAATACCATTGGGACTGTGGTGAGAAAATATGATAATGGCACTATAAATCAAAGTAAATAGTTTTGCAGAAACAATAGGCCTATCCTACTATTTGCAAGATAATGAAATAACTCTATCGTGACTAGCAAATCGTATAGCCAATACAATTAATGCACATTTAGTTCATATGAATTATTGAGAATGAGGCCTTTGGGTACTCTGCTTATTCTGAAAATTTAGCAACAATGACACCATGTTTTTGTGACCTCAGACTGTTACCAGAAGGCTCTCTGTTTGTCCTAAATGACTGTTGGTACACTGAAGGACCCCAAGGAGCCCCATCAGGGGCAGGCTAAATAAAAACCTGTTTCCCTCCTCAAGCCTAGCTGTAGTCCTCAGGAAACTAAAGGGATTAATGAGGATCTATGGCTTGGAGCACGGCCCTCTCAGGCCCACAGCCATGTCCATCAGGGTACTTAGCCCCATACAGTCATTAACTTCTGTTACTAATTGTCAAATTCATTAAAGGAAATCTCCCCCCAAACGTCCCTCATGAAAATGGATGGACTGGGCTGAATTATAAAGATGTCAGGGCTCAGAAGATTAAGGCTCCCAGACATGCTCCACAAAAAACGATACGGACATTAAACTCTATTTCAAGGTAGCTTGTGTGATATACTTCCTAATTATATATAGATACATCTTGGTAGGACCATCCGAGTGTAATTCAAGTGTATTCAAAGCCATAGTTAGGCCTACAGCCTCAATGCAGGTAGAGATAAGATGATAGGAGACAGAGTCTGTCATATAGCACAATGTTGCTCTACTTCTTCTACTTACATCAAATGCTTGACGAGTCAACACTTTTTTCATTTTTTAGCCGTATTCATCCAAGTTTTGCATCAATATTGACAGACCAACTTTTATCCAAAATTCGGACTGTAGTGTCTTGACATGAATAGAGTTTAATAGTGCTGCAAAATCAATTTCCCCTTTGGGATAATGAAGTTTGCTACTACCACTACTAAGAAATAATGATTAAAATATATTATATATATTATATTATATAAGTGTGGAACTCGATTGAAACTATGTAGCACTGATTCTGTAAGGGAAGTATTTAACTGAACATCAAACAGGCCATACATTTTCTTCTTAGATTTTAAATAGGGTACTTTATGTTATCCATCATATTACTCCATCTGGATTCATATTTAATAGACCAAAGTAATTCATATAAAACAAGGCAATTAGGAAGCTATACAATATTCAAAATTCCATATTCACAGATTCATTAAGGACATCATTCATTAAGTACATCAGAAAACTCATTAAATGATTGGGTAAACTGTCAAAAGAAGTCTTAATGACATACTCAAAACTCAAGAAGGATGTTTTCATTAACTAATCCAAAGGGCCCGTGTCCTCTGATTAAGACTATTAGCCAATTAACCATAGTAACTATCGTAAAATCATTACATGATATCCCCCCCCCCCAAAATGTAACAGTACCTGTTCTAATACTATATAGAAGAAGATATTTATACAGTCTTTTCTCCTGGCTCATGGTGTTTACGTGCCTTCCTGCACGTTAGTGTGACTGCCCCGGCCTCATAGCATGACTAGGCAGGAAGACAGGCCTGAGAAATTCATTAAAGTGCCTTGAATGACAGTTTGCTCAAGGGCACACGGTACCATCACTCACCCTTGCGTGTCCTTGTTGTCCAACACCTACCCCACTCCCCCCCACCCCCACTCCCACCCCCACCCCACAGGCTCTGGGCCTGCCTTAATGTAATGGGATTGTTTTCCCGTGCGCCACTACACGGAGGTAACATGGGGGTCCCTGTTCTGTTGTGACGATGTGTGCTGTGCTGAGGGTCTAGGTGTAAAGCATGTAGTTCAAGCAATTTGTACCTGATACAATTTGGGACAACACTCCAAGGGCATGTTGTGGGTAGCCTATGTTCAGACACCTCTGTGGTCATAGACGTGACAGTCACAGGAGCTTTCCAGTGGCATGGGGGAAATTGCTTTGCTGTTTATTTGTGTTATCAGCATCATTACCATTCCTTTCCTGCACAACCCCAGTTATTCCAAGGTGACCTAGCTACAGTCCTCTCTGGGTTGTGAAGGAGGTGTGGAGCAGCAGCATTTTGGGGAAAAGTATAACACAGTGGACTGTAACACCATAGGTTCAGCACCTCGCCAGATGCTATTAAACCAATATGTGCATGGAAGACTAAACTCTTGACCCTGATTTGGGTGTATACCAACACTCTAAAAGTTAAAGACAGTGGTACAAGTACTAACAACCACAAAATGTGTGGTGGTGAGGATTAGCATCACAAATGTGGCCAAACAAACAACAACAACTAAAAAGCTGTCCATTGGGAATGTAGTTATGTGAATGTCTTTGCAAAAACATACTCAAAACTAAAACCTTTTTATTGGTTTCAGACTCAGAGATGTTCCCTTTGGTTATTTGGAGAAGCTGGTTGTTACAAGCAGCAGTTGACAGACAGGCCCTTCCTATGTGGTCTCGGTTGGGCTCCCTCCATGACTCACAATATGTCACTACTCAACAGTAAAGAAAAGAACAGATGGAAAAAACGAGATGTTCGTAAAGGTGGCATTGCGTATACTGTCCCAGAGATGATACAGGATGGAGTGAGTCAGTGAGTTTCATAAGAGGGGAACTATGGCCCACAGAGAGGCCTCTATCGCCAGGTGTGGTCTGACCAGAGGGATATTACATCGCCCATAGTCTCGTCAGTGTCACCACAATTAGTGAAGCCTATCACCCTTGGAACGATGACGACTGACACAACCAGACTGTTTTGGGCTGGATTCTGGAGGTAAAGAAGACACAACACTTCACTTTCAACACTTCCCCACTGAGGTATTTGTAGAAAGGGTAGATTTCTTTAGGGCCATTTCAGTTTGTTTCTGTTGAGTCTTCTAGCCTGCAGTGTACATACAGTACACACACACACACACACACACACACACACACACACACACACACACACACACACACACACACACACACACACACACACACACACACACACACACACACACACACACACACACACGCACACACACACGCGTGCGCACTTACTGTGATTCATTAACAGTGACAGAGCTGTTTTCACCAATAGAGCCAGTGCATAAATATGCCTCGCTGCACAGCTGGAAAATGTAGAAATTCATCAGGGCTAAAAAGTAGAGAGATTAACATTTCACGAGATTCCTCTTAAATATATATGGTTGCTTAAACAGAGGCCCAGACGTCAGACAGGCAGGCAGGCAGGCAGAGAGTCAGAGAGCCTGAGCCAAACCAAGCACAAAGCCTTGGTTTCAGCAGTAAGCAGGGCCAAGAAGGGTACTTTCCATAGCCACATGTATGGAAAACCAACTAACCATTGGGAAGCAGAGAAAAGGAAAATGTAGAGGAGTTTATCCAAACTTTTTCATGAATGCTTGCAATTCAGGAATAAAACCCTTTTCATGATCATGCTATGGGTGGATCTATATTGTCCTGGTCCTGTTATCTTATTGAGTCAATATGTAGTCCTATATGGCCCACTTGGTAGAGCATGGCGCTTGCACCACCAGGGTTGTTGGTTCGATTCCGGGGCCACCCATACATAAAATGTATGTACACATGACTAAGTTGCTTTGGATAAAAGTGTCTGCGAAATAACATATACACTACATCACCAAAAGTATGTGGACAATTGCTTGTTGAACATCTCATTCCAAAACCATGGGCATAAATATGGAATTGGTTCCCCTTCGCTACTATAACAGCCTCTGCTCTTCTAGGAAGGCTTTCCACTAGATTTTGGAATATTGCTGCAGAGACTTGCTTCCATTCAGCTACAATAGCATTGGTGAGGTCGGGTACTGATGTTGGGTGATTAGGCCTGGCTCGCAGTCGGCGTTCCAATTCATCCCAAAGATGTACAGAATTGTCTAGAATGTCATTGTATGGTGTAGCGTCAAGATTTCCCTTCACTGAAACTAAGGGGCCTAAGCCGAAACATTAAAAACAGCCCCAGACTGTTATTCCTCCTCCACCATACTTTACAGTTGGCAGTATGCATTCGGTGAGGTAGCGTGCTCCTGGCATCCGGCAAACCCAGATTAGTCCGTCGGACTGCCAGATGGTGAAGCGTGATTCATCACTCCAGAGAACATGTTTCCACTGCTCCAGAGTCCAATGGTGGTGAGCGTTACACCATTCCAGCTGACACTTGGCATTGCACATGGTGATCTTTGGCTTGTGTAGGGCTACTCGGCCATGGAAACCAAATCTTTCATGAAGATCCCAATGAACAGTTCTTGTGCTGACGTTGCTTCCAGTGGCAGTTTTATTCATTTATTTAACATTTATTTAACCAGGCAAGTCAGTTAAGAGCAAACTCTTATTTACAATTTGGAACTCGGTAGTGAGTGTTGCAGCTGAGGATAGCCGATTCTTACGCTCTACCCTCTTCAGCACTTGGCGGTCCCGTTCTGAGATTGTGTGGCCTACCACTTCACTGCTGAGCCGTTGTTGCTCCTAGACATTTCCACTTCACAATAACAGCATTTACAGTTGACCAGGGAAGCTCTAGCAGGATAGAAATGTGATGAACTGACTTGTTGGAAAGGTTGCATCCTATGACGGTGCCACGTTGAAAGTCACTGAGCTCTTCAGTAAGGCCATTCTATTGCCAATATTTCTCTACGGATATTGCATGGCTCTGTGCTCGATTTTATCCACCTGTCATCAACGGGTGTGACTGAAATGGACTAATCCACTAATTTGAAGCGGTGTCCACATACTTTTGCAAATATAATGTATTCTATATGGCTATTAAATCGATTTGGAGCCATTTCAGGTCAAAACACAGGATATGTTGCAACCTGTTCCAAACAGACCGCATCTCCATCTGCAATCAGGACACAATTCCCTGATAAAATGCTGACGTGACTCTCCTTTCCTCTCCGTAGGGCATAAAACAAACTTTAATCCTCTCTCTGTCACTGAAACATTCTCAGTTGCCTGGGGTGAGGTGGGACTGTCTGAGACAGGGGTAGCTTCCAGTCAGGGCGATTGCAGAATTCATAAGGAATCATCATGCACCACGGCAACCGGTGTCAGACACTTTTCCAGCTTCACAACAAGCTCTCACGCTCTCCTCTCTGTCTGGCTCCTCTCCAAGATGCAAATGCTTTCCTGTTGAGGTCGTCAATGGAGTAAAAACAGTCAGGATCCAACCAAGCATCTTGACAACATTTGCTTCTCCCTTCACGTTCTGTGCCTCAAATATTGTGGTAGACTCCCGGACCACCCCCCTCCTCAGAAAGATGGGGAAAATATGGCTGTAATGCAGGTTTTACACACTATCCAGACGCCAGAACTTATTTTTCTTCATTGGGTTATGGCTTTAGCTGCAGGAGGCAGGGAGTCTGCCACAAATATTTCTCTCAGGGAATGCTTTGCAAAACAAAACATTGAAGTCTGCCTAATTGTCTGGGAGATGGTTGGTGGGAGTCGACTGACTGAGCACTATACCTCAGCCATCCGGTTGGTCAGACATGAGGGAAGGGGAAAAGGCAGACACTTTTGGGACTGACTGAAGACAGGCAGCTACAGAAAGTTCACAACAGGGTGCTCTAAGAGCGCTCTGGGATAAGAAGCCTCAGATTGTTTTTGTATATGTGTGAAACGGCTGTAGTTGTTGGATCGTCTCTGTCTTTGTTCCAATTGACTTTTCATTATTAACTTCTTAACCCCAGTATGCTTATGTCACATTACTTTCACATGGGTGATGATTCTTTTAGTTGAAAACTGGAAAAGGGGTAGTTGAAAAAGCTACAGAAAAATGATCAACTCTCAGACTCCTTGGTGATTCAAACATCTCAGAAACCATGTGTGAGTTTCTCACATAGTCAACACACACACTATCCATGAAAGTAAGTGTTGCATCCCCCCCAAACTATTAGCTGAACCTAGTCCCAAGCAATCTGATGCAAATAACTCTGCTCTATGTCTACAATCAATCTTGTGACCAGGATTTTTTTATCTCCATTTGGGACAACATTCACCTAACCAGCCTGCCCTTGGCAAGCCAAGATAAGGCTATCTGTTTCCATGATCACTAAACAAGATTGAGCAAAGTACATTAAGCAGAAAAATACAAACAAATTACAAAGGCTTCTGGCAAGGCTCTTTATCTAATGTTTGTGTGGGTCTGACTGTTCCGTTTGCTATGTCGGTTGGGTCTGAGGGAAATATGCCTGGTTCTAATAGATCCTGTCCCGCCACTTCCACACAGGGGCGAGAACAATACAGGCGGCCATTATCTCAGCGGTAATGCTATCCTTCCTCGTGTGCAAATCAACCCGCAATCTCACCCCACTGTCTGTCACTGTTCCCTCTAACCAACACAAATATGAGCTGGTCAGTCTGAAAAAGTTAACAATGGGCTAACACAGCGAGAAGGCGAGCCAGGCAGTAAGTATCTGAGTTTTAAGAATCTAGGCTATGCTACTAGCCTCATTATTAAGACATTATTAATTATGTGACAAGCTACACACAGCCAGCCTTTACTTGTCCTGAAAATGCATGAAACTAATTAGAATATCTTATCTATTGTTAATGTTACTACCACACTGCTAATAATAACAGTGATTTTTTATATATAGATTCGTCCCACATAACATGTACAGGACGCTCACATTAGTCTTTTTATTGATCCGATCTCATAAAGCCTCTCTGTGACCTCAGTGGCCATGATTTATGTTTTAAGCAGCTTTTTAAAGAAATCCATTTTCTATGAGCCCCCACGTGCCTAACGTCCAACACGGCACAGAGTAGGGGTGTGTTTGATTTTCTCCCCTCACAACACACCGCTGTGCTGTGTAGCAACTGATTTCCAACACCTCAACCCTCTGATCAATAACCTAGGTCTCCAGGTTCAATAATATAATAATAAAAATATATGCCATTTAGCAGACGCTTTTATCCAAAGCGACTTACAGTCATGTGTGCATACATTCTACGTATGGGTGGTCCCGGGAATCGAACCCACTACCCTGGTGTTACAAGCACCATGCTCTACCAACTGAGCTACAGAAGGACCAGACTCTTTTGCCAGTTCTATCCTTCTTTCCTCTTCTCTCTTCTAAACCTCACAGCAAGAACCCTCCACTACGGCACCTGCAACAACGCAACGTCAGGCTTCTAATGGTTTCTTAAAAGGCAATGACGACAACACAATACAGGCCCAATATGAAGATAAGAAGAAAGAGCGAGAGATGGGGAAAAGAAAGAATTTTGGACTTGTGGACGGTCGACTCCCCCTCTCCAATCTCAGAGGGCCCCAGCCCAGTCTGCTGCTGTTGATAATGGAGTGGAGGGTAGGGGGTGAGGCTGGGTATGGCGAGAGACTGTGTCTGTGTGTTTAACACAGGGATTATCTCCCCAAAAATGTGGTTTAACACGCACCAATGGAAGGGAATATTTGAACATCTACAAAGTTCAAAGAACTGGCGGCCTGGCGCTCTCCAGTGTTTTTCTGTGACACTGTGAGGAAAAAAAGAAAGAATTTGGCTTGATAAAAAGGAAAGAAAAACATGAAGTTCAGGGTGTAGTAGCCCTTGGATAGGCTATTACTCAGTTATCGAAATAACGATGTTTGAAACCACTGTGTTCCTGAAAAGTCTGATTAATTACATGGTAGGAATAGGATCTGAATGTAACATTTCCATCCTCCACAGAGCCAGGGCAGGAATGTGACAGAAATGTCAAGCTGCTGCTAATTAGACGTTTCATAATGAAAAGCCTAGATATGAGTATAATCTATTCTTCCCTATCAGCCTAATGAGATGGAACCTTTTGTCTTTGCTGCTCAGTTGAGAGACATTGCAATCTTATTGTTAAAAAAGTCCACAGTTTAAAAAATAATCAAGTTGCAAGGGGATTGAGGGAAAATAGTATTCTGTCCTGTGAAGACTGTAGAAGGGGAAGTTTGAACATACCAGGGAATTAGAGATAGGAGTTGATGCTTATAGCACCTTGTGTGGTGGATGAAGATAGAAACATGTTATCATGTAACCGGGGACCTCTGACCTAACCTTCAGGGAACACTCACTCACTCACTCACTCACTCACTCACTCACTCACTCACTCACTCACTCACTCACTCACTCACTCACTCACTCACTCACTCACTCACTCACTCACCACTCACCACTCACTCACTCACTCACTCACTCACCACCACCACTCACCAGTCACTCACTCACTCACTCACTCACCAGTCACTCACTCACTCACTCACTCACTCACTCACTCACTCACTCACTCACTCACTCACTCACTCACTCACTCACTCACTCACTCACTCACTCACTCACTCACTCACTCACTCACTCACTCACTCACAAAGAGGGGATGAAGAACTTGAGGGATGCAAGATGGCTAATATGAACCTTTGCCCAGGCCTGTGGGGTGGGGATGAAGTGGGGGCAGGCGTTTCAGCCAGGGGTTACTGACACTGCTGATCTTAATAACCAAGCTAGCCACCCTCCGCAGCATGTACAGTATTGACGTACAGGACAGGAGAAGGTGAAATAAAGAGAGAATAATCCTTGATTTAGAATGATATATTTTTAAAAAGCTTTATCTGAATGTACAAGAATGTTATTAATGTAGATGTTAGTCCTGCTGCATCCATCCATTTTCTGGAAGAGAATATTACTGAAAAAGGTATAGAAGCATCATGCATGCATTTCACAAGTTATGGATTTGACATGTTTAGTGGTAAACTGAGCAGATGTTTCCCCATCAAAACGATTTCCTCTCAAAACGTTGAATCCCTCATATGGTGAGATATGAGATAGAGAGTGACATGCTGACATTCAATCGGAGGTCTGATTTATGAGGCATAATGCTTGGCAGGGCAGGGGATGAGGAGCCATCAGATATGTGGGCATCAGACCACTTTACAATCATCACCCACACACATACACACACACACACAGAGAGACTCTGAGAACGGAGTGAAAGATCCCCTCCGCCTCTGACAAAACAGTTATTTCTCCCCCCCAAAGGCCAGGTTCAAAGATGAGAACCATGACAGGATGGGCCAGGGTATGCTATGGCTCGCGTGTCTATCGGGTTACACACTTCACAGAGAGAAGGCCATTCACAGACACCCATGACAGGAGAGGGGGGGGCAAGAGGGCACATTGTCACTGCGGAGGGGGGATAATAAATGGGCATTTGTTCCCCATTGACAACGGTTCCACTGACAATTATCCCACCTTTTGATTCTGAATGGCCCTAAACTCTGTGGGAGACCAAAGGGACTTGTGAGTTTGGTTTTGGTCAGGCAATGCCTGAGATTGGTCCATAGGTGGCAGTGTTGGCTCACCTTATGAGCAGAGTTGCCAAACTTAAAAAATGTATAGAGGAAGAAAAAAAGATCCACTCAGAATCATTACAGCTTCAAAATGCTTTTATTTAATTTATGTTCAATTGTCATTTGCGAAATAGATTTTTACAACATCTAATTAATCCAAACTATCACACTTCCCAAATAGAACACATTTTTACGCTAAAATTGCTCTTTTACTGTGAGGGTGATTTAACAGCTAATTATCGGAAGATGTTAGATTTTTTTACTCCTCTTCACCGCGACACAATCAAACTCAGCACTAAACTGAAGGTGAATAAAACGCACAACTTTAAATAAACTGCATATTCAAAAGAAATGAGCCATTGGAAGCAATAGCATTTTCACAGAAATTTCACATAACCCTTAACCCTAGGCTACACCAACGTATCTGACCTCAATGGAATGTTCAAATTAGGGTGCAATAATGAACCAGTGGACCACCCCAATTAGGAAACATAGAAAGATAGCATGGATAGTGAGTTAAACTCCAAACACAAGGTTAAATGAACAGCTCTTTACATCCAGCCCTTCTGTAGTGAGAAAGGAAGCTTATTGTTTATGTCTACAGGTCTATTCCCTCCATGGTTAACTGTGAGAGAGGTAAACACAGTAAGGACTGGATGTCTGTTGGCCCCTGTGGGCTCCCTGAGGCCTCTACTAGCCTGTGGCCCTAACAAGGGACGGGGTCACGTCAGCCCTGCCCTGGAAATGGGAAATTAGCTAAATCTAGCAATCACAGAGCCAGCCAGCACTTGACCAGGAACAAAATAGGGTGAGGTGTGAAGAGAGAGAGAAGAGAAAAGAGAGAAGTGGAGAAGAGGAGAGGAAAGGCAGAGCGAGAGAGAGATCACTGGGCTTTCCCTTGGATAGGGCCTTGGATGTCCCAGCACAGGATCAACATGTTTCCTCCCAAGACCTAAAGGGAGAGCACTTCCCGTTCCTGTTTATAACATGTCAGGCCATCCCCATCCACCAACAACAACCCCCACATCGGCAACAAGCGAGCCCCTTAAAATGTGATGCTGCTCTTGTGCCTGTGAGAGTGGTAAAAGAAAAGGGAGCCTTGTTGGATCAAATCCACGTGTCAGATAACCTCCCTATACCACACCATCCCCGTCAGATAGCCTCCCTATACAACACCACACCATCCCCGTCAGATAACCTCCCTATACCACACCATCCCCGTCAGATAACCTCCCTATACAACACCACACCACCCCGTCAGATAACCTTTATATACAACACCACACCACCCCGTCAGATAACCTTTATATACAACACCACACCACCCCCGTCAGATAACCTCCCTATACAACACCACACCAATCCCCGTCAGATAACCTTTATATACCACACCACACCATCCCCGTCAGATAACCTTATATACAACACCACACCACCCCCGTCAGATAACCTTTATATACAACACCACACCACCCCCGTCAGATAACCTCCCTATACCACACCACACCATCCCCGTCAGATAACCTTTATATACAACACCACACCACCCCCGTCAGATAACCTTTATATACAACACCACACCACCCCGTCAGATAACCTCCCTATACCACACCACACCATCCCCGTCAGATAACCTTTATATACAACACCACACCACCCCCGTCAGATAACCCTTTATATACAACACCACACCACCCCCGTCAGATAACCTTTATATACAACACCACACCACCCCCGTCAGATAACCTCCCTATACCACACCACACCATCCCCGTCAGATAACCTTTATATACAACACCACACCACCCCCGTCAGATAACCTCCCTATACCACACCACACCATCCCCGTCAGATAACCTTTATATACAACACCACACCATCCCCGTCAGATAACCTTATATACAACACCACACCACCCCCGTCAGATAACCTTATATACAACACCACACCACCCCGTCAGATAACCTCCCTATACCACACCACACCATCCCCGTCAGATAACCTTTATATACAACACCACACCACCCGTCAGATAATCCTCCAGATAACCTTATATACAACACCACACCACCCCGTCAGATAACCTTTATATACAACACCACACCACCCCGTCAGATAACCTCCCTATACAACACCACACCACCCCGTCAGATAACCTCCCTATACCACACCACACCATCCCCGTCAGATAACCTTTATATACAACACCACACCACCCACGTCAGATAACCTTTATATACAACACCACACCATCCCCGTCAGATAACCTTTATATACCACACACCACACCCACCCCGTCAGATAAACTCCCTATACCACACCACACCATCCCACGTCAGATAACCTTTATATACAACACCACACCACCCCCGTCAGATAACCTCCCTATACAACTATACCACACCACCCCCGTCAGATAACCTCCCTATACCACACCATCCCCGTCAGATATCCTCTATACCACACCATCCCCGTCAGATAACCTCCCTATACCACACCATCCCCGTCAGATATCCTCCCAATACCACACCATCCCCGTCAGATAACCTTTATATACACCACCCCGTCACCTCCCCACACCACCCCGTCAGATAACCTCCCTATACCACACCACCCCGTCAGATATCCTCCCTATACAACACCACACCATCCCCGTCAGATAACCTCCCTATACCACACCATCCCCGTCAGATAACCTCCCTATACAACACCACACCAACCCCGTCAGATAACCTCCCTATACCACACCACACCACCCCCATCAGATAACCTCCCTATACCACACCACCACCCCCGTCAGATAACCTCCCTATACAACACCAAACCACCCCCATCAGATAACCACACCCCTATACAACACCAAACCACCCCCGTCAGATAACCTCCCTATACAACACCAAACCACCCCCGTCAGATAACCTCCCTATACAACACCACACCACCCCCGTCAGATAACCTCCCTATACCACACCAGATAACCACCCTGTCAGATAACCTCCCTATACAACACCAAACCACCCCGTCAGATAACCTCCCAGATAATACAACACCACACCACCCCGTCAGATAACCTCCCTATACAACACCAAACCACATCAGATAACCCCCCACTGTCAGATAACCTCCCTATACCACACCACACCACCCCGTCAGATAACCTCCTATACCACACCACACCATCCCCGTCAGATAACCTTATATACAACACCACACCACCCCGTCAGATAACCTCCTATACAACACCACACCACCCCCTATCAGATAACCTCCCTATACAACACCACACCACCCCCGTCAGATAACCTCCCTATACAACACCACACCACCCCGTCAGATAACCTCCCTATACCACCCACACCCTGTCAGATAACCTCCTCAGATAACCTCCCTACACACCACACCACCCGTCAGATAACCTCCCTATACAACACCACACCACCCCCGTCAGATAACCTCCCTATCAGACAACACCAAACCACCCCCCGTCAGATAACCTCCCTACACCACACACCCCGTCAGATAACCTTCCTATACCACACCACACCACCCCGTCAGATAACCTCCCTATACAACACCACACCACCCCCGTCAGATAACCTCCCTATACCACACCACACCACCCCCGTCAGATAACCTCCCTATACAACACCACACCACCCCGTCAGATAACCTCCCTATACCACACACACCACCCCGTCAGATAACCTCCCTATACCACACCACACCACCCCTGTCAGATAACCTCCCTATACCACACCACACCACCCCGTCAGATAACCTCCCTATACCACACCACACCACCCCCGTCAGATAACCTCCCTATACCACACCACACCACCCCCGTCAGATAACCTCCCTATACCACACCACACCAACCCGTCAGATAACCTCCCTATTATAACCTCCTATACCACACCACAACCCCGTCAGATAACCTCCCTATACCACACCACACCACCCCCGTCAGATAACCTCCTATACCCCCGTCAGATAACCTCCCTATTCCACACACACCACCCCCGTCAGATAACCTCCTATACCACACCACACCACCCCAGTCAGATAACCTCCCTGTCAGATACCACACCACACCACCCGTCAGATAACCTCCCTATTCCACACCACACCACCCCGTCAGATAACCTCCCTATTCCACACCACACCACCCCCGTCAGATAACCTCCCTATTCCACACCACACCACCCCCGTCAGATAACCTGCCTATACCACACCACACCACCCCGTCAGATAACCTCCCTATATAACCTCCTATACCACCACACCACCCCGTCAGATAACCTCCCTATACCACACCACACCACCCCCGTCAGATAACCTCCCTCCCTCAGATAACCACACCACACCACCCCTGTCAGATAACCTCCCTATACCACCACCACACCACACCATACCCCGTCAGATAACCTCCCTATTCCACCACCACACCACCACCCCGTCAGATAACCTCCCTCAGATAACCACACCACACCACCCCAGTCAGATAACCTCCTATACCACACCACACCAACCCGTCAGATAACCTCCTAGATCCACACCACACCACCCCCGTCAGATAACCTCCCTATACAACACCACACCACCCCCGTCAGATAACCTCCCTATACCACACCAAACCACCCCCGTCAGATAACCTCCCTATACAACACCAAACCACCCCCGTCAGATAACCTCCCTATACAACACCACACCACCCCGTCAGATAACCTCCCTATACAACACCACACCACCCCTGTCAGATAACCTCCCTATACAACACCAAACCACCCCGTCAGATAACCTCCCTATACCACACCACACCACCCCCGTCAGACAACCTCCCTATACAACACAACCTCCGTCACATAACCTCCCTATACAACACCACACCACCCCCGTCAGAAAACCTCCCTATACCACACCACACCACCCCCATCAGAAAACCTTCTATACAACACCCACCACCACCCTGTCAGATAACCTCCCTATACAACACCACACCACCCCGTCAGATAACCTCCCTATACCACACCACACCACCCCCGTCAGATAACCTCCCTATACAACACCACACCAACCCCGACAGAAAACCTCCCTATACCAACACCACACCACCCCATTAGACATCCTCCCTATACAACACCACCTCTGTCAGATAACCTTCCTATACCACACCACACCACCCCGTCAGATAACCTCCCTATACAACACCACACCAACCCCGTCAGAAAACCTCCCTATACCACACCACACCAACCCCGTCAGATAACCTCCCTATACAACACCACACCACCCCCGTCAGATAACCTCCCTATACAACACCACACCACCCCGTCAGATAACCTCCCTATACCACACCACACCACCCCCGTCAGATAACCTCCCTATACCACACCACACCACCCCCGTCAGATAACCTCCCTATACCACACCACACCAACCCCGTCAGATAACCTCCATATACAACACTCCACCACCCCAGTCAGATAACCTCCCTATACCACACCACACCAACCCGTCAGATAACCTCCCTATTCCACACCACCCCCGTCAGATAACCTCCCTATACCACACCACCCCATCAGATAACCTCCCTATACCACACCAACCCGTCAGATAACCTCCCTATACCACACCACACCACCCCGTCAGATAACCTCCCTATACCACACCACCCCCGTCAGATAACCTCCCTATACCACACCACACCACCCCGTCAGATAACCTCCCTATACCACACCACACCACCCCGTCAGATAACCTCCCTATACCACACCACACCACCCCTGTCAGATAACCTCCCTATACCACACCACACCACCCCGTCAGATAACCTCCCTATACCACACACCACCCCAGTCAGATAACCTCCCTATACCACACCACACCAACCCTGTCAGATAACCTCCCTATACCACACCACACCACCCCCATCAGATAACCTCCCTATACCACACCACACCACCCCCGTCAGATAACCTCCCTATACCACACCACACCACCCCCGTCAGATAACCTCCATATACCACACCACCCCGTCAGATAACCTCCCTATACCACACCACCACCCCCGTCAGATAACCTCCCTATACCACACCACACAACCCCGTCAGATAACCTCCCTATACAACACCACACCACCACTGTCAGATAACCTCCATATACACCCCTGTCAGATAATCTCCCTATACCACACCACACCACCCCCATCAGATAACCTCCCTATACCACACCACACCACCCCATCAGATAACCTTATATACAGATAACCTCCCACCACTCCACCCCCGTCAGATAACCTCCCTATTCACACACCACCTCCCACCACACCGTCAGATAATCCTCCCTATATCACATCTCTCCCGTCAGATAACCTCCATATACCACACCACCACCATCAGATAACCTCCCTATATCACATCTCTGCCGTGAGATAACCTCCCTATACCACACCACCCCGTCAGATAACCTCCCTATACCACACCACCCCCATTAGACAACCTCCCTATACCACACCACTGCTGTGAGATAACCTCCCTATACCACACCACCGCCGTGAGATATTCTCCCTATACCACACCACGCTACTGTTAGATAACCTCCTTATACCACACCACCCCCGTCAGATAACATCCCTATACAACACCCCTCCACCCCTGTCAGATAACCTCCCTATATCACACCACCGCCGTGAGATAGCCTCCCTATACCACACCACACCACCCCCGTCAGATAACCTTCCTATACCAAACCATCCCTGACAGATAACCTCCCTATTCCACACAACTCTGTCAGATAATCTCCCTATACCACACAACCCCATCAGATAACCTCCCTTTACCACACAACCCCATCAGATAACCTCCCTATACCACACCACCCCCGTCAAAAAGGACCTCCCTATACCACATCACCCCCGTCAGACAACCTCCCTATACCACACCATCCCTGACAGATTACCTCCCTATTCCATACAACTCTGTCAGATAATCTCCCTAACACACAACCCCGTCAGATAACCACCCTATACCACACCACATCACCCCCATCAGACAACCTCCCTATACCACACCATCCCTGACAGATTACCTCCCTATTCCACACAACCCCATCAGATAACCTCCCTTTACCACACAACCCCGTCAGATAACCTCCCTTTACCACACAACCCCATCAGATAACCTCCCTTTACCACACAACCCCATCAGATAACCTCCCTTTACCACACAACCCCATCAGATAACCTCCCTTTACCACACAACCCCATCAGATAACCTCCCTTTACCACACAACCCCATCAGATAACCTCCCTTTACCACACAACCCCGTCAGATAACCTCCCTTTACCACACAACCCCGTCAGATAACCTCCCTATACCACACAACCCCATCAGATAACCTCCCTATACCACAAAGCCCGATCAGATAACCTTCCATACCACACAACCCCATCAGATAACCTCCCTTTACCACACAACCCCATCAGATAACCTCCCTTTACCACACAACCCCATCAGATAACCTCCCTATACCACACAACCCCATCAGATAACCTCCCTATACCACACAACCCCATCAGATAACCTCCCTATACCACACAACCCCATCAGATAACCTCCCTATACCACACCAACCCCATCAGATAGCGACCCTATACCACACCACCACTGTCAGATAACCTCCCTATACCATACTATCCCGTCAGATAACCTGCCTATACCACACCACTCAGATAACGTTCCTATACCACACCGTCAGATAACCTCCCTATACCATACCACTGTCATGAGATAATCTCCCTATACCACACTACTGCCATGAGATAATTTCCCTATACCACACCACCGCCATGAGATAATTTCCCTCTACCACACTACCGCCATGAGATAATTTCCCTATACCACACCACCGCCATGAGATAATTTCCCTATACCACACCACCGCCATGAGATAATCTCCCTCTACCACACTACCGCCATGAGATAATTTCCCTATACCACACCACCGCCATGAGATAATTCCCCTATACCACACTACTGCCATGAGATAATTTCCCTATACCACACCACCGCCATGAGATAATTTCCTATACCACACCACCGCCATGAGATAATTTCCCTATACCACACTACTGCCATGAGATAATTTCCTCCTATACCACACTACTGCCATGAGATAATTTCCTCTACCACACCACCGCCATGAGATAATTTCCTATACCACACTACTGCCATGAGATAATTTCCCTCTACCACACTACCGCCATGAGATAATTTCCCTATACCACACCACCGCCATGAGATAATTTCCCTATACCACACCACCGCCATGAGATAATTTCCCTATACCACACCACCGCCATGAGATAATTTCCCTCTACCACACCACCGCCATGAGATAATTTCCCTCTACCACACTACCGCCATGAGATAATTTCCCTCTACCACACCACCGCCATGAGATAATTTCCCTCTACCACACTACTGCCATGAGATAATTTCCCTCTACCACACTACCGCCATGAGATAATTTCCCTATACCACACTACTGCCATGAGATAATTTCCCTATACCACACCACCGCCATGAGATAATTTCCCTCTACCACACCACCGCCATGAGATAATTTCCCTCTACCACACTACTGCCATGAGATAATTTCCTATACCACACTACTGCCATGAGATATTTTCCCCTATACCACACCACCGCCATGAGATAATTTCCTCTACCACACTACTGCCATGAGATAATTTCCCTCTACCACACTACTGCCATGAGATAATTTCCCATGAGATAATTTCTACCACACTACTTCCATGAGATAATTTCCCTCTACCACACTACTGCCATGAGATAATTTCCTATACCACACCACCGCCATGAGATAACTTCCTACCACACCACCCTCTACCTACACTACTGCCATGAGATAATTTCCCTATACCACACTACTGCCATGAGATAATTTCCCTATACCACACTACTGCCATGAGATAATTTCCCTCTACCACACTACTGCCATGAGATAATTTCCCTCTACCACACTACTGCCATGAGATAATTTCCCTCTACCACACTACTGCCATGAGATAATTTCCCTCTACCACACTACTGCCATGAGATAATTTCCCTCTACCACACTACTGCCATGAGATAATTTCCCTATACCACACTACTGCCATGAGATAATTTCCCTCTACCACACTACTGCCATGAGATAATTTCCCTCTACCACACTACTGCCATGAGATAATTTCCCTCTACCACACTACTGCCATGAGATAATTTCCCTATACCACACCACCGCCATGAGATAATTTCCCTATACCACACCACCGCCGTGAGATAAACTCACTATACCACACCACACTACTGTTAGATAACTTCCTTATATCACACCACCACCAGGCTCATCTATTATTTGGCACAAACTAACATTCTTTGACCATTCTGGCAAAACAAAAAGTGCATTTGATGAAATATTCATTGTTGATTCATATTGTCTCCGAACTTTGTCAAGTTGGACAAAATTGAAGGTTTCCTGCTCTTCTTGTCTGGTTGTTAGAGGCCACCTGACCACTACTCCTATCAAACATTGATAAACAGATAATACAAAATAGAGCATTGACCAAATTCACTTTCCAAGACCATGACACGAAAACCTCAAGCCCATCTCTTTGAAACGAATCTATCAAATACGATAGAGTAACTAATTGCTATTAAAAATGGTAGGTTGGGTTTATAGCTGGCAAAGAGCACTGTGGCCTTTTTTGTAAAGGTGCAGCTACTGTTCCCGAGGTCCAGTAAAATTAAGGCAGTTTATACCATTTAAAAAACATTACAATACATTCACAGATTTCACAAGTTATCAGACTGTGTGCCCTCAGGCCCCTACTCCACCACTACCACATGTCTACAGTAAAAATCCATGCGTGTGTAAAGTGCGTATGTTATCGTGTGTGTTTGCATGTGTCTGTGTCTATGTTTGTGTTGCTTCACAGTCCCCACTGTTGCATGAAGTGTTTTTTTATCTGTCTAATTCTCTTTTTTGAACTTTTTTTTTTACTGCTTGCATCAGTTACTTGATCTAGAATAAAGTTCCATGTGGTCATGGCTCTAAGTAGTGCTGTGTGCCTCCCATAGTCTGTTATGGACTGTAAAGAGACCGCTTGTGGCATGTCTTCTGGGGTATGCATGGGTGTCCAACATGTGTGCCAGTAGTTTAAACAGACCTCTGGTGGCATGTCTTCTGGGGTATGCATGGGTGTCCAACATGTGTTCAACAGGTATGCATACATTCAACATGTCAATACCTCTCATAAATACAAGTAATGATGAAGTCAATCTCTCCTCCACTTTGAGACAGGAGAGATTTACTTGCATATTTCTTAATATTAGAACTCTGTGTACATCAAGGGGCCAGCCGTGCTGTCCTGTTCTGGGACAATTGCAATTCCTAAGTTCCTTTTTGTGGCACCTGACCACATGAATAGTAGTCCAGGTGCAACAAAACTAGGGCCTGTGAAAGCCAGGAAAACATACCTCTCCATTGATATCACATCAGGAACACATGTTATTCAGTTTTACCATGGAGCTGCCCAAAATCACGGCTGATGCCATATTAAAAGTATTTAACATGAGACAAGCAAATCCAGCCCGGCACCGCCTAGCTGTTAATTGCTACCACTGTATCATCAAAAAGCAGGAACAACGCAAAGAGCCTAGCTGTTAAAAGCTAACGCAAAGAGAAGTTTGGTATTCGTATTTAATGAATAGCGGTTTTGTTTTAATCAAAAATAATGAACCAAGTGTTTTCCAGCATACAGTGTTCAGCTGTGCACTCCTATCTGCCCCCATGTTCCTCTCACTCCTCCATGTTGAGGTTTACATGGACCATCTTCAGGAGGTGGTAGAAGTCTTCTACCTCATCTCCCTCTGTTTGTAGTCCCTCTCCTTTGTAGTACCTCTCCGTGTCCAGGCTGGAGCCCTGCATGGTGTGTCTTTACAGGGGAAGACCAATCACTTTAGCATACAGGTCAATGGCCTGGAGGCCACCGTCTGATACGTGTAGCTGTCCAACTCATATCACACAGGGGACCAGACTGGTCTCATAGACTAGACGTAACGTGGTAAACGTAAATCCAGGACACTCAAATTAGTTTGATATGTTATGTTTGGTATGGTCACATAAGATAGGTTCCTCAAGGCAAAAACAAAAGAATGGTGGTTGGTCAGGGTGGATTGGTGGGCACATAATGCCATTACGGACAACTTCAGCATTTTAGCTAATTAGCAACTTTGCAACTACTTAATACTTTTTTTAGCTACTTTGCAGGTAAGCTAAGCCTTTCCCTAACCCTAAACCTTAAGCCTTTTAGCTAACCCTTCCCCTAACCCTTTAACCTACCTCCTAACCTTAAACCCTAATATTAACCCCTAACCCCTAGAGCTAACGTTAGCTAGCTAGCTGACATTAGCTTTATCCACCTAGCCACATAGCTATTGTTAGCCACAACAAATTGGAATTCGTGACATATATGTTAAGCAAATATTGTAACATATTGTACGTTTTGCTAATTTGTAACATATTGTAAAATTGTCATTTGTAACATATCACACGAAATGGATGATGGCCATCCACAAATGAACACATACCATACGAAATGTAACATATTATACAAAATGGAGTGTCTCAGATTTACGTAAAGAATAATATGAAATGCTCTGAGACCAGGGACAGAAGGGACAGATGACAGAAGTTCATTCATTTACAGTATTGCTGTTCCACTTAGGCAAGGCACATCCCTTATTATTGGTTTGATTGATTTAAATAGATGGAGCATTGAAGATTTTCTCATGGTCACCTAGGGCTAGGTAATATTTTGAATTCATTCAAATGTATGTTTTGCGTGATATTCCATATGCCTGTATTTTTAGCGTTTAGGTCCACTTGTACTTTTTGGTCTCATCTCCTTCACTCCGTCTGTGCTGTGTGTACCTTCCCATTTACACCAGAGATGTGTATATAATGACAAGATGATCATGTCTACGCCCTAACAATATCACGATAAGGTAAGACCCAGGTGCAGACCGTGTCGAAGTACAATGTTAATTACAGCAGCAGAGGCAAAGGTACAGGACGGCAGAAAGGCTCAGGGTCAGGCAGAGTGGTCAGGTGGACGGGTTCAGGGTCAGGATAGGCAAGGGTCAAAAACCAGGAGGGCGAGTAGAAGATAGGCTGGGAAAAGACAGGAGCTGACAGGACAAACGCTGGTAAGCTTGACAAACAAGACGAACTGGCAACAGACAAACAGAAAACACAGGGGATAATGGGGAAGATGGGCGACACCTGGAGGGGTGTGGAGACAAGCACAAATGCAGGTGAAAACAGATCAGGGCATGACAAACAATGGGAGTAGTTGTCCCAAAGGTAGGAGACAGATGACAGGCTTAGGTCCTAAATAAGCCCATTTGAACATATTGGTCTTATTATGGACATATTTTGAATGACATATCAGTGATTATTGCTAAAAAGCAGATTAAACCATTTTGATAAAATCATGTAATTATTTGTGGGTTTTATGGTTGTGGACGGATTATATTATAATTTCACATGCCCTGAATTAATTTGATTATTACTGATTGTTTGAAATGCAGTGTATTTTACCTTTAATAGTAAACAAAGCTTTTTGTTTACAATTAAAGCATTCAAAATGTTATCAACCTTTATTTCTGTAATGATGAATTTCCCCGCACTTAAAGGGCCAATCTGCAGTTGCTACATACATTATTGGACTTGTGAATGAACGATACATCAGAAAGCATTCACAGCCCTTTTTGCAAATGTTGTTGAGTTACAGCCTGAATTAAAATGTATTAAATATATTTTTTTGTCAGTGGTCTACACACAATACCCGATATGGTCAAAGTGGAGTTATGTTTTTGGACATTTTTACAAGCCTAAATGAGGCCAATGGTGACTTAAACCGTTTCAGAGTTTAATAGTTGTGATTTGAGAAAACTGAAGATGGATCAACAACATTGTAGTTACTCCACTATACTAAACTAATTGACAAAGTGAAACGAAGGAAGCCTGTACAGAATAAAAATATTCCAAAACATGGACCCTGTTTGCAAAAAGGCACTAGAGTAATACTGCAAAAACAGTGGCAGGGCAATTAACTCTTTGTCCTGAATACAAAGTATTATATTTGGGTGAAATCCAAAACAACACAATACTTAGTACCACTCTCCACATTTTCAAGCATAGTGGTGGCTGCATTATGTTATGGTATGCTTGTAATTGTTAAGGAATAAACGGAATGGACTTAAGAACAAGCAAAATCCTAGAGGAAAATCTGTTTCAGTCTGCTTTCCACCAGACACTGTGAGATGAATTCACCTTTTAGCAGGACAATAACCTAAAGCACAAGCCATAATCTACACTGGAGTTGTTTTACAAAAAGACAGTCAATATTCCTGAGTGGCAGAGTAACAGTTTTGATTTAAATCTACTTGAAAATATTCTGTATGGCAAGACCTGAAATGGTCTAGCAATGATCAACAACCAATTTGACAGAGCTTGAAGAATTTTGAAAAGAAAAATGGGCAAAATTTGTACAATCCTGGTTTGGAAAGCTCTTAGAGCCTTACCCAGAAACACTAACAGCTGTAATCGCTGCCAAAAGGTGCTTCTACAAAATATTGAACAAGATATTGTCACGGATCCCCCCGTACTGCTGCTCATTCTGTTCACCAGTTCCGGAGGTCAACGTCACTGGCCTTTTAAATTGCACTGAACTGTGTCATTACGCACACCTGACTCCAATTCAACAAAACTAAGGAGATGATTGTGGACTTCAGGAAACAGCAGAGGGAACACCCCCCTATCCACATCGATGGAACAGTAGTGGAGAGGGTAGCAAGTTTTAAGTTCCTCGGCATACACATCACAGACAAACTGAATTGGTCCACTCACACTGACAGTGTCGTGAAGAAGGCGCAGCAGCGCCTCTTCAACCTCAGGAGGCTGAAGAAATTCGGCTTGTCACCAAAAGCACTCACAAACTTCTACAGATGCACAATCGAGAGCATCCTGGCGGGCTGTATCACCGCCTGGTACGGCAACTGCTCCGCCCTCAACCGTAAGGCTCTCCAGAGGGTAGTGAGGTCTGCACAACGCATCACCGGGGCAAACTACCTGCCCTCCAGGACACCTACACCACCCGATGTTACAGGAAGGCCATAAAGATCATCAAGGACATCAACCACCCGAACCACTGCCTGTTCACCCCGCTATCATCCAGAAGGCGAGGTCAGTACAGGTGCATCAAAGCTGGGACCGAGAGACTGAAAACAGCTTCTATCTCAAGGCCATCAGACTGTTAAACAGCCACCACTAACATTGAGTGCCTGCTGCCAACACACTGTCATTGACACTGACCCAACTCCAGCCACTTTAATAATGGGATTGATGGGAAATGATGTAAATATATCACTAGCCACTTTAAACAATGCTACCTTATATAATGTTACTTACCCTACATTATTCATCTCATATGCATACGTATATACTGTACTCTACATCATCGACTGCATCCTTATGTAATACATGTATCACTAGCCACTTTAACTATGCCACTTTGTTTACTTTGTCTACATACTCATCTCATATGTATATACTGTACTCGATACCATCTACTGTATGCTGCTCTGTACCATCACTCATTCATATATCCTTATGTACATATTCTTTATCCCCTTACACTGTGTATAAGACAGTAGTTTTGGAATTGTTAGTTAGATTACTTGTTGGTTATCACGGCATTGTCGGAACTAGAAGCACAAGCATTTCGCTACGCTCGCATTAACATCTGCTAACCATGTGTATGTGACAAATAAAATGTGATTTGATTTGATTTGAATTCCTCACGGATTGTGTTTGTATAAATGTGTCCTTTGTTTCCCCATTGGGCTGTGGATTATTGTTCCCATGTCCGTTGGTGGTGTGAGTGCCAATGCGTTGTCTCAGCCTGTGCTGCGTGTTTTATGTTTGTGTATTACGGGTCTCGTCCAGTGTCATTCTACGAGGTTTACCCTCGCTCTTTTGTTTGGGTACATCCCGGTGTTTTATATACATGTTTGTTTTGGGTGTATTAAAAACCCAGATGATATATTCCTGTGCCTGCCTCCAAATCCTTTATACCAGCGTGACAGATATTTCTGTTTATAATTTGAATATGTTTGCAAAAATTTGTAACAACGTATTTTTAATTTGTCATTATTGGGTTTTGTCTGTAGATATATATATATGAATACATTCTGAAGGCCAGCATCCCGGAGTCGACTCTTCACTGTTGATGCTGAGACTGGTGTTTTGCAGGTACTATTTAATGAAGCTGCCAGTTGAGGACTTGTGAGGCGTCTGTTTCTTAAACTAGACACTCTAATGTACTTGTCCTCTTGCTCAGTTGTGCACCGGGGCCTCCCACTCCTCTTTCTATTCTAGTTAGAGTCAGTTTGCGTTGTTCTGTGAAGGGAGTAGTACACAGCATTGTACGATATCTTCAGTTTCTTGTCAATTTCTCGCATGGAATTGCCTTCATTTCTGAGAACAAGTATAGACTGACGAGTTTCAGAAGAAAGTTCTTTGTTTCTGGCCATTTTGAGCCTGTAATCGAACCCATAAATGCTGATGCTCCATATTCTCTACTAGTTTAAAGAAGGCCCGTTTTATTGCTGCTTTAATCAGCACTACAGTTTTCAGCTGTGCTAACATAATTGCAAAAGGGTTTTCTAATGATCAATTGTCCTTTTTAAAATGATAAACTTGGATTAGCTAACACAACGTGCCATTGGAACACAGGAGTGATGGTTGCTGATAATGGGCCTAAGTAGATATTCCATAAAAAATCAGCTACTTCCAGCTACAATAGTCATTTACAACAATAACAATGTTTACACTGTATTTATGATCAATTAGATGTTATTTTAATGGACAAAACATTAGCTTTTTTATTTTTAAAAAGGACATTTCTAAGTGACTCCAAACTTTTGAACGGTAGTGCATATATTTTGATGCGATATGAAAGTAAAGAGCTTTATGTTTTATAGAACTATATCGCAATTGAGAATCGATTAATGTTTAGATGGAGTATTTCGCTGTTTTGGCTTCTAGAGCCAGTCTACCTCTGAAAATTACAAATAATATCCATACCGTAGGAACTTAAGTAGCAACGGTAGGCTCCTTAAGAGGACATATTGGGCAAATACATGCTGCTTTATCCAGAAATATTTATAAGATGTAAAAAACCCTATATTTCTGCTTCATCTCAAACTTCCCCACATGACAATATAACACAAGTTCTTATGCGCAATTATGTTATTAGTTATTAGCCTATTATAAATATTAGGTTCAATGAAGTATAGACCAAGTCCAGAAAATAAACCCCCTCACCCACTCGCCCCTAATATGTGTAGCCATAGAGACCAAATGTCCATACAATGGTATTCACACAGGTTGTGTTTTTTCCTCTGGAGGGAATGCTGTGCTTAGAGGAAACCCTTTGATGCTTTTTTTGCTCTCTGTTGTTGTGCCAGAGAATAATAATTGCACTGCCGTGGTATGTTTCCCTCACCTTCTGCCCCTAAGCAGGCCAAAGACAACAGAATCTCTCTGAATGTACAACATTGAAGAAGACATCTCCTCAATCCACTGTTTTTTGGAATGGTCCTTTCTCTTGTTCTGTTTTTGTTAGGCTTTTTGAAAAGTAGATCAAATCCTGAGACCTGAGGATGAGCTCCTTTCACCCTTAAAGTGTTCCTTCCAAACCCTGTGAATGTGTAGGTGGTAGTGTGGGCACTAAAACATAGTAGTAGAGGCCACTGGTATCACCCTTGTGGTAAGGCGAATGACTGTATTACTAAAATCTTTACAAATTGTTATGGAATGCAAATAAAGTCTGTCAATAGGTAGGCTGGAAATGATTTAATATTGCTTTTACACTTTTTTCTGATTGTGAGTAAGATAGGCATGAATGGGTTAATGTGATACACATTGTGATACAATTATAATCACTAATATACACTATAAACACAATATTATTATATGAAAATAATATTTGTCTTCTGTATTTTCTCAGCCTTTTGGGTTTTAAACCGGCCTTTTCTCAGAAAGGACACTGCACAAAATAAATAATTAGCACCAAATTTCCAATTGTGTTGAAAATTCTTTACCTCACAGCTTCATTGCTTCTGGTCATTCCCCTGAAAGCCCATGGGCTCTGACTAATACAAATTACCTCACTTATCAGCTGTAGTTTATTAAGTAGTTTGTTATCCAGACAGATTAATAAAGTGTGTTGTTCTGTTTTTTATTTGTGGCAGCACACGACCAGCATAAAATAGCGTTTTTATGTCCTTTTTGTTGGTGCGAAGGGGATAAAAAGTGTTGATGGATAGTGCAACCTAGACACAGGCAATGACGTGAATATGAGACGCATAAATATGGAAGCAAGGCGGAGGAAATCGAATGGCACCCTTGGCCTTTCCTTAAAGGAGCATGTGCATATGACAAGTGATTTAGACAGATACACAAACACATTTTTGTTGCTCAAGGACACAAAAACTTTGGGTGTAATGAGAAAGTAAGGCCTGAAATCACAGGCCGGTAAATTGAATGCCAGTACAGGCAAGTCAAGGTTACACGTGAAGGGCCAAGAACATGAACACATCTTTCTCTTTGTATTCTTTTCAACAGTCAGTCCATATATACAGAGATGCTACAAATAGTGAAAAATATTGACTATAATTTGTAGCTTAGTGCAAAGATAAAATGTATGCATTGATGCCAAATCAATTTACGTTTCGTTTTAATAATATAAAATCATTCAACTAAATGTTAAGAAATCAACATAACTGGAAAACAGAAACAACACACTTATTAGGAAACACAAGGGAATGACAAACAATGTTTTAGGTCAGCTGTGCAATGAAACAGAACTTTTTAAATTATTGTTTCTCTGGGGCTGTGTTGATTTCCAAAATTTCACAGTAAGAGAATCGAGTTATGTTCTATTCTTCGTCTGGTGCACATATTTTAACAACCATTTTCCCTCACATTAGTGTGCATTAGTAACCTTCCTAAAGCGCGTGCTCTGCACAAACTCCAGATTCCAACTTTGTGCAGAACCCAAATTGGGTTCCAATTCATCACAAGGCCACAAACACAAAGCAGTGTGATTCACAGCCATATGAAGCCTGGTGTATCCCCCTGGCCATACGAAGCCTGGTGTATCCCCCTGGCCATATGAAACCTGGTGTATCCCCCTGGCCATATGAAGCCTGGTGTATCCCCCTGGCCATATGAAGCCTGGTGTATCCCCCTGGCCATATGAAGCCTGGTGTATCCCCCTGGCCATATGAAACCTGGTGTATCCCCCCTGGAAACCTGGTGTATCCCCTGGCCATATGAAGCCTGGTGTATCCCCCTGGCCATATGGCCATAAACCTGGTGTATCCCCTGGCCATATGAAACCTGGTGTATCCCCTGGCCATATGAAGCCTGGTGTATCCCCCATATGAAGCCTGGTGTATCCCCCTGGCCATATGAAGCCTGGTGTATCCCCCTGGCCATATGAAGCCTGGTGTATCCCCCTGGCCATATGAAGCCTGGTGTATCCCCCTGGCCATATGAAGCCTGGTGTATCCCCCTGGCCATATGAAGCCTGGTGTATCCCCCTGGCCATATGAAGCCTGGTGTATCCCCCTGGCCATATGAAGCCTGGTGTATCCCCCTGGCCATATGAAGCCTGGTGTATCCCCCTGGCCATATGAAGCCTGGTGTATCCCCCTGGCCATATGAAGCCTGGTGTAGCCTGGTGTATCCCCCTGGCCATATGAAGCCTGGTGTATCCCCCTGGCCATATGAAGCCTGGTGTGTATGAAACCTGGTGTATCCCCTGGCCATATGAAGCCTGGTGTATCCCCCTGGCCATATGAAGCCTGGTGTATCCCCCTGGCCATATGAAACCTGGTGTATCCCCTGGCCATATGAAGCCTGGTGTATCCCCCTGGCCATATGAAGCCTGGTGTATCCCCCTGGCCATATGAAACCTGGTGTATCCCCCTGGCCATATGAAGCCTGGTGTATCCCCCTGGCCATATGAAGCCTGGTGTATCCCCTATGAAGCCTGGTGTATCCCCCATATGAAATCCCCTGGTGTGGTGTCCCCCTGGCCATATGAAGCCTGGTGTATCCCCCTGGCCATATGAAGCCTGGTGTATCCCCCTGGCCATATGAAGCCTGGTGTATCCCCCTGGCCATATGAAGCCTGGTGTATCCCCCTGGCCATATGAAACCTGGTGTATCCCCCTGGCCATATGAAGCCTGGTGTATCCCCCTGGCCATATGAAACCTGGTGTATCCCCCTGGCCATATGAAGCCTGGTGTATCCCCCTGGCCATATGAAGCCTGGTGTATCCCCCTGGCCATATGAAGCCTGGTGTATCCCCCTGGCCATATGAAGCCTGGTGTATCCCCCTGGCCATATGAAGCCTGGTGTATCCCCTGGCATATGAAACCTGGTGTATCCCCTGAAGTGTATCCCCCTGGCCCCTGGTGTATCCCCTGGCCATATGAAGCCTGGTGTATCCCCCTGGCCATATGAAGCCTGGTGTATCCCCTGGCCATATGAAGCCTGGTGTATCCCCTGGCCATATGAAGCCTGGTGTATCCCCCTGGCCATATGAAGCCTGGTGTATCCCCCTGGCCATATGAAGCCTGGTGTATCCCCCGGCCATATGAAGCCTGGTGTATCCCCCCATATGAAGCCTGGTGTATCCCCTGGCCATATGAAGCCTGGTGTATCCCCCTGGCCATGAAGCCTGGTGTATCCCCCTGGCCATATGAAGCCTGGTGTATCCCCCTGGCCATATGAAGCCTGGTGTATCCCCCTGGCCATATGAAGCCTGGTGTATCCCCCTGAAGGCCCAGAACCAGAACACCTGGCTGTCTTTTTGTGTTGAGCTTCTTGCTCTCTCTGTCTCTCAGGCCTCAGTAAGGCATGTCAGCGGTTGATGCCATCTCAACAACAGCACAGCATTTAGCCTACCTGACAGTGATACATTTCAGTTCATATTGAGTTCAGCATCACACACACTACTCATACCCCTCACAGGGTGTCGGTCTGCTCTTACAGAGAGAGATCGTTGATAGAAATTCATTAGAAACCTCCACCAAGGGGTCATTGCTTGAATATTGTGGCAGTGTTACAAAACATTGTGGCCATTCTTGATGTTTATCTGACAGTCTAAATTTGAATGTGACATAGACAGAGACTTGTGCTTCAGACAGACATTTTAAAAGCAGCTCTGTGTATCTTTAACTCAGCCCCACTGTGGTGTTTCCTCCATCAAGAGGCTCATTTTCCAAAGCACTATCAGCATAATGATGCCTCTTTAGGGCCTAACCACATCCAAATCACTTAGTAAACAACACAAACGGGGATCTGTACACATTTTTACAGACAATTAACTGTTATCACAAGGGTCCCAAATGGATTAGTAGCCTCATTAATGTCTTAGGCTAATGCTCCCTTGATTGGAAATGTGAGGAAACGTGAAATAAAATCAGGGGTTTGATCCAAATAGTTTGATCTCAGCGTGATGCTTAAAAAGGCCCTCAGCCTGCTAACAATGATTGAGATTGCTGGAAATCCCCCCCAGAAATGATCCTGCTTTTTTACCTTTATTTTATTTGGCGGAAAAAACTATGAGATGTGTTTGTAAACACAAGTGGGTGAGGTTGATGAAAATGGTCTTCCTTCTTGAAGGCTCTCCCTTTTCCACCTCCTCTGGAAGCTCTCAAATCATTGGTTTGAGTGAAGTGTTTATCAGTGTTTGTCTCCTCCAGGTATTCTCTGCCTAGGAAAACATCAGACTCATTTTGAAGGGGATGATGCTATTGTGAATATGATTAGGTGGGACATGCATTCATAAACCTCAAATATCCTCCATGCCGCACAAATGTGGATATTAGCTCATGTTCTCCCATTAATAATGAATAATCATGTATTTTATAGAACATCAATCATGAGCTGTGGACATTCTCAACACCTAAGAAACAGAAATGTTTCAACCAAGCATCCCTCTCTGAATATTTACCTGATTTGAAATAGTATTTTCCTTCCAAAATCCCAGAATCAAATTACAGGTGCAGTTCTGTTTCCCCTGTGATGCTCCTGCCAAAGGGATGTGGTCCATCAAAGTTCCACATTCTCCTAATTATAAGGAAGCCAGGGAAAATGACACACACTTGCGTGCTACCGTCACCTGACTCTGCTGACAAACTCCATTTTGTACACAAGGGCCTTAATGTTTCACATAGACACCCTCTCAACCTTAATCCAAGACCTTGTCTTGATTATCAAGCAGAGTAGAAACAGGAATGATACTGTGATTTTGTTTTCTGTGTATTCCATGTATTAAAAGAGTCAAAAGTTTTGTTTTTGGTCCCATATTCACAGCACGCAACGAGTTCATCAAGCTTGTGACTCGACAAATGTGTTTACTGTTTGTTTTAGTTGTGCTTCAGATTATGTTGTGCCCAATAGAAATTAATGCGAAATAATGTACATTTTGTCATTTTGGAATCCCTTTTATTGTAGCAAACATCAAATGCATCCAACAAGTTTTTAAAGTCACGCGCTTGATATAATCATTCCGTGATAGGAATATGGGACCGAATACTAAACTTTTGACTTCTTTAAAACACATATACATGAATTTGTCCCAATACTTTTGGTCACCAAATGGTGGGGGGACCATGCACAAAACAATCTAAATGGTTCATCCAATATGGATGAAAATACCCTTAAATGAATGCTGACAGTCTGCACTTTAACCTCATAGTCATTGTATCATATGAAATCCAAGGTGTTGGAGTACAGAGCCAAAACAACAACAAAATGTGTCACTGTCCTAATACTTTTGTAGCTCACTGTATACAGTGCCTTCAGAAAGTATTCACAAGTATTGACTTTTTACACATTTTGTTGTGTTACAGCCTGAATTTAAAATGGATTAAATTGAGATTATTTTTGCCACTGGCTTACAAACAATACCCCATAATATCAAAGAGGAACATACTAATAAAAACATGAAAATCTGAAATGTCTTGAGTCAATAAGAATTCAACACCTTTGTTATGGCAAGCCTTAATAAGTTCAGGAGTAAAAATGTTGTCAAGGCTCTCATCGGAATGAGGATCGGACCAAAGCGCAGATGGTAAGTGTTCATATTTTATTACTCAGAAAACACTCAAACAAAAACAAGTCAGTTCTTCAAATTTCTGCCCTGCGAGAGCTGTCCCGGTCAACTGTAAGTGGTGTTGTTGTGAAATGTTTAGGAGGAACAACAGCCCATCCGCAAAGTTGAATGCCACCCAATCTCACAAGACGTGACCGCTGAGCGCTCACTCTCAATAGTGTTCCAAACTGCCTTTGGAAGCAACATCAGCACAATAACCGTTTGTCGGGAGCTTAATGAAATGAATATCTATGGCTGAGCAGCTACACACAGCCTAAGATCACCATGTGCAATGGCAAGCGTTGGCTGGAGTGGCATAAAGCTCGCCACCATTAGACTCTTGAGCAGTGGAAACACGTTCTCTGGAGTAATGAATCACGCTTCACAATCTCGCAGTCCTTCAGACTAATCTGAGTTTGGAGGATGCCAGGAGAACGCTACCTGCCCCAATGCATAGTGCCAACTGTAAAGTTTGGTGGAGGAAGAATAATGGTCTGGGGCTGTTTTTTATTATTTGGGCTTGGCCCCTTAGATTCAGTGAAGGGAAATCTTCTGCGCTTCCAACTTTTTGGTAACAGTTTGGGGAAGGCTCTTTCTTGTTTAAGCATCACAATTCCCCTGTGCACAAAGCGAGGTCCATACAGAAATGGTTTGTCGAGATCGGTGTGGAAGAACTTGACAGGTCTGCACAGAGCCCTGACCTCAACCCCATCAAACACCTTTGGGATGAATTGGAACGCTGACTGCGTAGCCTAATCGCCCAACATCAGTGCCTGACCTCATTAATGTTCTTGTGGCTGAATGGAAACAAGTCCCTGCAGCAATGTTCCAACATCGAATGGACCACCTTCCCAGAAAAGTGGAGTCTGTTAAAGCATTAAAGGGGTGACCAATTCCATATTAATGCCAATGATTTTGGAATAAGATGTTCGAGTAGGTGTCCACATACTTTCGGTCATGTAGCATATATATATATATATATATATATATACTTATACAAATATAAACATCCACCAAATTATTATTATAAACTGGCACATGACACTGCACCTAACCGTGTGGTATCACAACAATAGGAATTTTATGAAGAAATGCACTAGTTATAAATATCTCTCTTTGTTTTAGAACTGTAACATTAGACAACTGTAACACTTTGCTTGCTGCTGAATCCCCCTCAGATCTCTTTGTGGGATAGCATAATTAGGACATCTGCTCTCTGATATACAATATCGCAAACTGTTTCCCTTGCGCTTGACAGACACAAATATAACCCAGGAAATAGCTCTCAATCAGAATATGGGAGCTGACATCAGAGGTAGCCACAGAGGTGATCCCCAAACACCCTCCCCAAGCTGCAAAGGTCTTTCCTTCCATGTTATGGGTTGGCCCCATGATGAAGTGACACTCTGCATTCACAAAAGCCTCAGCTCTCTTGTGGGTCCGCTTTGCTTTTCTTGGACTGCCCAAGCCCACCCAATGCCAAGTTAACTTGACTCTTGTCAGAATGGGCCCCATATCTATGAAGAGTATATGTGGGGTGAGCAGTGTGCATGTGTTTTGAGTGTGGATATCTTGTCACAGGGCACTTCCTCAGATGGGGTTTGTGTGTATGTTTGCGTCAGTGGTGATTTTAGTATGTAAATCTTGGTGAAAATAAAATAGTGGGATGCATGCCAGCAAAGCCACTACGCTACAGAACACTAAACAATACATTAACTGCACTATAATGGTAACAAACGGTGCCCACAAACTGTTTTGGCTTACATAAAGCTGTCCCAACAGCAGTCCCAACATCTTACCACTGCTACAACTTGCTTAAACAAATGTGGTTTCTAATGACAATTGAGGTGTACCAAATATGGCAGAAGGGGACGACAAGCGAAAAGAGGCAAACCGTAATTTCGATTAAAACGTTAATGAGCGAGCCAGGACGGACGAAGTCAATATAACGATTTGTTGAGCACTTTTGAAATATACAGCTACAAAATACAGAACATGGGCCATCATACATTGTTCTCCCTGTACACCAAGTCAGATCCGTAGAATAAATAAATGGGGCATATTAGCAGACAATGAAAGCTCTTACAATATTCAATGATTACATTTATCTAAAACAGGTTATACTGTATTCTACATGTACACCACCAAGTCAGAACAGTGTCTCCTGACCCCTCCTGTCTCAGCCTCCAGTATTTATGCTGCAGTAGTTTATGTGTCGGGGTGCTAGGGTCAGTCTGTTATATCTGGAGTACTTCTCCTGTCTTATCCGGTGTCCTGTGTGAATTTAAGTATGCTATCTCTAATTCTCTCTTTCTCCCTTTCTTTCTCTCTCTCTGAGGACCTGAGCCCTAGGACCATGCCTCAGGACTACCTGGCATGATGACTCCTTGCTGTCCCCAGAACATTTGAACATCTATAAAGAGGGCCAGATTTGCAATTTTGAGTTGGATGACCATTCAAAGCGTATTTTCCCAGTCGGAGCTCATTTATTCCCGACTTCCCAGTTGTCTTGAACTCACTGAAGTCAAGTTTTCACAGTTCCGAGTTCATGTTTTGTGTGCGGCACAAATCATGCTTCATTGACAGCATGGCCAATGTTGAACGTTTATCATTTTAAACTTGGAAAAGAGCCCCTTAATTCCAGATTTGACACAGCCACTGTCACTGATTCCTTCTAAATCACTAATTGCTGAATTTGCGATTTCCAACTTGATGTTTATGTGCAATGGCCGATGAGCACCGATACATTTAATCTATAATTTCTCAACATTGTTTCTCTTCATATGACAATGATTAAAATGGACGTGGCAGTAGATTTTTGACTTGATTCATGATGATGACTGTTAGCTAATATTTAAAAAGTATGATGTTGTGTCACACCCTGATCTGTTTCATCTGTCTTGTGCTTGTCTCCACCCCCCTCCAGGTGTCACTCATTTTTCCTTGGGTTTTCTGTTTGGCTGTTGCCAGTTTGTCTTGTCTCATTAAGCCGACCAGTGTGTTTTTGCTGTACTTCTGTTTCTCTGTAACCCTTGTTTTTCTAGTTTTTCCAGTTTTGACCTCTGCCTGCACTGACTCTGAACCTGCCTGCCGTTCTGTACCTTTCGGACTCTGCCCTGGATCACCGACCTCTGCCTGTCCTGGACCTGTTGTCCACCTGCTCTCTGTTTTTGTTAATAAACATCTGTCATTCGAACTGTCTGTATCTGAGTCTTATCCTGAGGTCTGATTGTACGAACTGGCCATGACTGACCCAGCAGACTCGGACCAGCTCCGCAACGCCGTCTCCTCCCAAGGAGCCACCATTGGAAGAAACTAAGAGTTACTTCAAGGTCTTTTGGAAGGATTCCAGACCTTGGAGGAATGTCATGACCTTGCCTTCCATGCATTGCTGGATCTATTCCGCGGATTATCTGTTAGGCAACCTGCCATTACAGTAACCCTCCAATCTAGACCTCCAAACGAGCTTCAATGCCATACAGCACTCCTTCCGTGGCCTCCAACTGCTCTTAGACGCTAGTAAAACCAAATGCATGCTTTTCAACCGTTCGCTGCCCGCACCCTCCCGCCCGACTGGCATCACTACTCTGGACGGTTCTGACCTAGAATACTTGGACAACTACAAATACCTAGCTGTCTGGCGAGACTGTAAACTCTCCTTCCAGACTCATATCAAACATCTCCAATCCAAAATCAAATCTAGAATCGTCTTTCTATTTCGCAACAAAGCCACCTTCACTCATGCTGCCAAACTTACCCTAGTAAAACTGATTATCCTACCGATCATCGACTTCGGGGATGTCATCTACAAAATAGCTTCCAATACTCTACTCAGCAAATTGGATGTAGTCTATCCCAGTGCCATCCATTTTGTTACCAAAGTGCTTTATACCACCCACAACTGCGACCTGTACGCTCTGGTCAGCTGGGCCTCGTTACATATTCGTCGCCAGACTCACTGGCTCCAGGTCATCTATAAGTCTGTGCTAGGTAAAGCTCTGCCTTATCTCACCTCACTGGTCACGATAACTACACCCACCCGTAGCACGCACTTTAGCCGGGGTCCCGGCTAACCGGATGTTTGTCCCAGATGTGGCCCGCTCCCCGCTCCCCAGTCCTGGAATGGGCTCATTCCACCCTGGCTCATGTCAAACCCTGGCCTTTGTGCGACAACGCTTTGGTGGCCCACCATGGTCCCTGACGTCTCCGCTCTGGTTGGCCTCCTTCGACTTTTTCCTGTCCCTCACCATCTCTGATCACATATATCCCTGGACTTCGTCACTGATCTCCCTCCATCTGATGGTAACACCACTATCCTCACCTGGTGGACAGGTGTTCTTTTCATTCCCCTCCCCAAGCTACTGTCTGCCACGGAGCCGGCCCAACTCATGGTGCAGCATGTCTTCCGGAACCATGGACTTCTGGTGGACATGGTCTCCGACCGTGGTCCTCAGTTCTGGAAGGCATTATGCACACTTATTGGGTTGTCGGCCAGCCTGTCCTCCGGGTTTCACCCCCCAGTCTAACGGCCAGTTGGAGCGAGCTAATCAGGACCTGTAGACGACTCTTTGTTGCCTCGTCTCCGCCAACCCCACCATCTGGATCCATTAACTCGTGTGGGTAGGATATGCACTCAACACCATCCCCTGCTCAGCCACTGGTCTCTTGCCTTTTGATTGTTCGATGGGTTATCAGCCCTTGCTCTTCCCTGAGCAAGAGGAAGAGGTCAACATACCCTCGGCCTTCATGCTCGTCCATCGCAGTTGTTGTACCTGGAAGAGAGTTCGGTGTGCTCTTCTCAAGACCACTTCCAGGTATCGACGACCGGCCACCGGACCCCTGCTCCCCAGTATTGTCTCGGACAGAGGTATGGCTGTCCACTTGGGATCTGCCCCTCCAGGTGGAGTCCCGTAAACTTTCCCCCCCGTTTTATCGGCCATTTCCCTATCTCTAAGATTCTTAGCCCCTCTGAATTTAAGTAGGACCATCCTATTAATCTCTTCAGACCATTGTCTACTACACTGCTCTCATCACCCCACTAGGGATCATCGACTCGGTTGATTAGCCTGTCATCAGAGGACCAACCTTCCAGAACAAGTGGAAGGGAACACCACCTTTTAGTTCTACCAAAATATATATATAAAATATATGCCATTTAGCAGACGCTTTTATCCAAAGCGACTTACAGTCATCTGTGCATACATTCTACGTATGGGTGGTCCCGGGAATCGAACCCACTACCCTGGCATTACAAGCGCCATGCTCTACCAACTGAGCTACAGAAGGACCATCTACTCAAGACTACATGACAATTCAAGCCATGTACAACTAAGCAGGACATTGTGACCTCTTGTGCCTTACACTCAAGCCTGAGAGAAGGCAAACCAAACCCCTTTCCGAGAAGGCGAGGTTCCGACAGAGATTAACAATGAACAAAGATATTTCACACGTAATCATGATTTCTTACTCAAACGGGCGGTGGTTTGTGTTCAAAGTATATGATTAATGGAAGAATAATTATAGAATGTGTCCACAGTCTCTATCGCTCTCTTTTCCCCCTCTCAATCTCTGTGTAATAAGCCATCCTATTTTGTCAGTCCACTAGGGACCTTTGTCTTATGTAAAGGGTATATGTTTATTCTGTGTTATTATTTAGGTAGCTAGTAAATAAATGATTAAACCAATGTGTGTAGTACGGAATAATGAGCAAGACTGTTTTTTTTGCAGATGCAAGGAGTAGACGACGTTCAGAATGATGCTGTCACGAATATTACCGAAGGTGACTCCCCTTCTTGTTTGGGTGGCGCTCGGCGGTCGTCGTCACCGGTCTACTAGCTATCACCGATCCTTTGTTCTGTATTCCTTTGGTTTTGTCTGATTGGTTTCACCTGTTTCTTGTTTGGTTGTTAGGGTGGGGTTATATAAGTTTGTTCAGCCCGCATCTGTTTCGTGCGGGCTTGTTCGTCTGTTTTGTGTTTGAGTGATTTTGTTTGCATTTTCCGGTTTTGCGCTGTCCGTTATTATTTCTGATCATTTGTTTTCCTACCTTTGTTCATGTTATTTTTCCTGGACATTAAAGTGTGTTTTTCCCACATCCTTTTGCTCTCTGCGCCTGACTCCACACCTCTTCACTCATTAGTCGTAACGGATGCATATCATAAGAGGTCATGATTAATAAGATGACTGTTTATCAATGAAATAGATATATATATATATATATGACTATTGTAGCTGGAAACGACAGATTTTTTTACGGAATATCTATGTAGTCGTACAGAGGCTGATTATCAGCACCATCACTCCTGTGTTCCACCCCAATCTTTTGAACAGTAGTGTATACCTTATCGAGTTTATTTCGGGAGATGGTAACTCTTTAAACAACTTCTTCCGCGGTGTCCCAAATCCTAATGAGTTAATTATTACATGATTCATTTAATGAGGTAACAATTAATCATAGTTACTGGATTAAATAAATAAGATCATCAGATTAATGAAAGTAAAGTCACAACACAGCACCCAAGGGATTCAAATTTTTCGAGGTCTAACCTTAGACATGAGTTACAACACTGAGCCAATCACAGCTCAACTCTCCGTATTTTCTGCTGGCTTGCCCCACCACCACAAAAGGCACTGAGCTAGGCTGAAACACCTGCATTTTGGAGCTGCCATAACTCAAGAAAACAAGAAAAGAGTCCACGTTTGTATGCGGCTTTATTAACTCAATTATATATTTTATTACATTGTTTGAAAACTTATATGCGACACGTATTAATGCCAAAATAACATGCAAAACAGGCAAGCACCCCCCCAAAAAAATGACAGGACGTGTTTGTGTTTGCATATGTGTGACCTGGGATGATGTAATCGGATTCATAATCAAAGCCACCACCTGCTCTGCATCAGGGGTCAGTTCATGGATGCTGCCTGTCTAAAGCCCCACTCATTTCCAGTCGGCTGTCCCTACTCTCCCCTCCATGAGTATTGGAGGGACTTAGAAGCTTTAGGAGGACCACTTTACTTCAATCAGCCGTGTAGTTTGACTAATGCACTTTAACATTGGAGTTGGGTTTCAAACATTTTCCCATGACTCTGAAGACCAAACCCATTCTTTATTGGTGAAATAGACATACTTTTTGGTTTCTCTCTCTCTCTCTCTCTCTCTCTCTCTCTCTCTCTCTCTCTCTCTCTCTCTCTCTCTCTCTCTCTCTCTCTGCCAATTGATGAAACCCTGAAATTTTTGTTGACATACAATATCTCTATAGTGCCTTGGTCCACTCTGACACATTCAATAAAAACCTGTTTTATTCTAACAGACTGTACAGTGGCCTGGACATACATTTCCCTCCCTCTCTTGCTCCCTCCCTGGCCTCCAGCAGTAAGACGTCTCAGCTAAGGTAGCTAGCTCCCCACCAGAACACAACCCGTCTGGGTCTGCCATTTGTCTTGTGGTTTTGAGCCGGAGCTATTTCTCTAACACGCCATCCAATGTCAACACAGGCACTATAAATATCCAGCCGACCGCAGAAGTAGGCCTCCTCTGGGAGAGGAAGAAGAATAGAGGGAGGAGGAGAAGGAGGAGAGGGAGCAGGAGGAGAGGGAGCGCAAGATCTGTGGAGGCAGTTTAGTGATCAAATACTTAATCACATCCTGGACTGGGGTGGGAGCATGAAGAAGGGGGAACCAGGACTAGCTGTACTGTAAGCTCAGAAAAAAAGCTACAGGAGCCAGATGGAAAAAAATATTATTCGCAATCAGAGCTCCAATATTCTGTGAGCTGCTTCACTCTGGATCATGAACATTGAAGACTTTAGAGAGAGTTCAGCTAGACGGCTCATCTCATGATTTATGAATCATTGACTTATGGTTTGATGTTGCATGTGCCGAAAGCATTAACTAAGGTGTAAAAGTGTAAATATGTACTGAATACTCAAAGGGAGCTACCATACAATGCTGACATTAGTTTCATAGAAAAAGTTTCTGGAGCTACAGGGATAACCGACCAACCAGCTGATCTAAAGCTCTGGTGAGCGTTGTGTGAGAGATGGCTTCCAACCATTCAGAACCATTTCTAAACATATGACTAACCATAAATAACAAACAAAAGCCAAGGCCTCCTGCGAGCCCTGCCGTGCATCACCGTCCTCGCCGCCAGATGAGAAACGTTCTGCCAGGCGGGAGATGACCTCAAGTTTATGGCCCAAAACCTGTTGATCCCAGGCGGTTGATTGTCAACTGGGTTAAGACAGAGAGCCCCAACCGAAACACCGCCAAACACTGTCTTGTCTGTCTTAGCGAGAAACAAAATGAATTCTATCAGCGATTCTGCCATGAGAAGTACATCAGTGGCCTCAGCAAGGCTTTTATGGTGTGAATTCCATACACTGGGACCAATATTCCTGGCTGCTGGAGTCCTGTGATTAAAGTTTATAAAAAAGAAGGCAGCTCCACTAAAACACAGTGATTTAGTGAGCTGTCACCCCAGTACAGACGGGGCAAGAAGTTCAGGCCCCAGTAGGAGGCTTGTAATGAAAATGAAACAAGGAATGAGACAGTGTCAGAAGGAGGGGAGGGGGGCAGGACAGAGTTGTCTAGGAGGGGGTAGGGGGTATGTGTTTGTGTGTGTAGGTGTGTGTGTGGGCGGGCGGGCTTGTAAAATCATTCAATGTCCCAATCATAATGGAGAGGATCGAGAGAGACACGGGCCATGTCTGAATACCCATACAAGCGTTCTCCATACTTAAACTGCATACTACTTCATGTACTCATCGGCACATACTGTTTAGTAAAAAGTATTCACAATGACACGGCCGCAACGCAGTAACGGCTGACTAGTTCCTTTCCAATTCGATTCCTTTCTCTAAATTCTGAATAGAATATGAATGGAGTTATAGGTCTACTCAGGCTGGTTATAGTTCAACCATCACATTCAACCTATACTGTAGGCCATACAGCTCATCTAACCCATTTAAAAGGACTGAAGACACAAACAGATCATTTGGGTCCATTTCAACATATTTATTTGCAAAACCAAAGTTCTGTAACATATGTAAATGAAATAAAATAGCCTCGTACACACACAAATACTTTTCAAAGTTCAAATCTAAAGGCTTTGGCACAGAAAAACATGGACCGTCGGGTGAATCCAAAATTCAGAACCGCTGAACAGCAACATAGTAAACTAAAACACTGATCATTGGGAACAAGATCAGAATGACTGCTAAAGGCATGATCCATAGATTAAATAATTAAATAGGTAGCCTTGCCTAAAAATGTAAACAATCGATATATTCAAATCAAAAGGCCTGATTAACATGGCATCAATAACGCACATCCCCGGTGCTGACACGTTCAGAAATCAAAAGATGGTTTAGTATTGCGTTTAAAAGCTCTGAAGAAGGCCAAGAGAACATTAAGAAAACATAAGTAGGTCAACGATGGAGCCCACAATGAAATAGTCATGATCATTTTAAGCAGAACAAAAACTTCTTAGCCTAGATCTGAACACGTCTGCAGAAGCTTCGCTATTTGGCATCTTCCCAATTAAGTAGCCTAGTTTTGTTGTTGGTTACTTGAAGAAAAGTAGGGCCTATTGCTCGCAGCCTACTTCTTCTAATCTATTGTGGAAAAGTGTGCATCGAATTCTACTAGATGAAGACCCGAAATGAGTTTAAATATTTTGCATTTAAACCATACTCGATTTTCCAAAACTAACAATCTTTATTTTCCGCAAACTCAAACGGCCTACTCTTTAGGACCAAGTATGGATATTTGGACACGGCCTCAGTATCAAAGAAACCCATGACCCACCATTGACCTCCCTGTGACCCTTGTAAAAACTAAAAACCTTGACCTCGTCACCCCCCCGTCACCCCCCTTTCCCCTGGCGCAGGATTCATCTGGCTGGCTTAAAGCGAGGTCTAATACCTTCAAATACCAGCTGGCTATAAAAGATACATCCTGATGGCTCTTCCTCTGTTGTGTTTATTAGCCTCTTCCCCCCTCTCTCTGCCTTCTCCATCCTCTCTGCTGACCTCCAGCACCACACCTATCCTAGCCCCTTGCCTGCTAGATCTTGGCTAACACCTAGTATCCCGGGTTCAGGTTAGGGTCAGCAGACTCCCAGCCAGCCCAGTGAACGTGGGCCCCAGAGGAGTCAAGCCGTGCAGGATAAACGTAGGAGACCACAAGACCTCTCTGATGTTCTCTGGAGCTTCCCAAGAGGGAGGGGTCATCTGCTTGTTTATGACATCTTCAATTCAGATGGTGGGTTGGGTGTATATTATCAGTACAGTACTGGAGAGTACAGTACAGTGCATGTCCCATGTAAAATAACACTGTTATTCCCTAACATTACTGTCAAAGGGCAAGCTGTGAGAGGGAGCAGCTGGTGTGGTTATAGACATGGAGAGGGGGGAGAGAGTTTTAGTGACCTCAGTACATAAGAGGTCCAAGTTCTCACCAAAATATGAATGCATAGAGCTGCAAACTATACAGTTGTGGCCTCTTGTGCAGGCCCTGTGTAGATTCAGGCAGTGTGTGTGTGTGTGTGTGTGTGTGTGTGTGTGTGTGTGTGTGTGTGTGTGTGTGTATGTGTGTGTGTGTGTGTGTGTGTGTGTGTGTGTGTGTGTGTGTGTGTGTGTGTGTGTGTGTGTTTGCGTGTATGTATGTGTGTGTGTGTGTGTGTGTGTATACGTGTGTGCAAGAGGAGGGGTGGTGCGTGTCCAGGCCAGATGTACCTTGGACCATGTCCTCTCTCTCTTTCGCTCTACCTCTCACTTTCTACCTCTCTCTCTCTCTACTCCTCCCTCCGAGGAAGAGCCTGCTCTGCCGGATATCGCTGACTCAAGAGCCTGGTATCCTCTGCTTCCTGCTGCAGGACAAAGAGGGCACGCACGTGGGCCCAGACAGCACACTCCTCATGCCAACTCACCTCACGTGTTTACAATACATTCGTGTGAATCCCTGCCCTGACACTGTTCACTCGTATCTGACACCCCTCGCCTCTCTCTCTTCTTTCTTTCTCTCTTTTCTCTGTCTTTTTTTATGACATTGGAAAACCCTTTTTCTTTCAAGAAGATATGAAATACTGTACACTGTACCATAAATACTATTCAGCTCTTGTGTCAGTCTGTTGCTGAAACATCATTATTTGCTAAGCAGCAACAACGATAACAAACACTAAAGTACCATAATAGCAATAAATATATTACAAAGTGCAAATGGACACATCAACAATTCTTTAGAATAACAAATGCTGGTTCCATTTTTCACCAGGGATAACCTACACATTTTTACTGCTCAATGTCCTCCACTCATTCGTGTCACTAAGTCATACGCACGCCACCGCTGGCTGACATATGAGCTGGGACTATGATGTCAGCAAAAAACACTTTCAATAATTGCTATGATAAATATCCTCAACCTTTCAACACCTTGCCTTCCCCCAGCCAGCCAACATCTCCCTGCAAATTTTATTCTCAACTGTTGGCCTTCTGCCATCCTTGTGTTCCAATGGGCACTATTTACTATTTAAAATGACCATGAATTAAAGAGGGAAGTAGTGTGTGCAGCACCAGTGTTTTGTTTAATCGTTGCATTTGGGCTGAGCTCTCAGAGAAGTGCATTTTTTATGGTAGGTCTGATGACACCACAGTTTGTCCAGTCGGTCTGTTCTCTCCTCAGACAAATGAGTGTGTGTCTGTGTCTGTCTGTCTCTGTGTGTGTGTCCGTACAGTATGTGCGTGCGTTCCTGCATTATGTATTGGTTTCAGTGTCTCACCCCATGGCCTCTGATCCCAACAGTTGGTTGTACTGTTACAGTCTGTATATAGAAGAACCTGACAGAGGAACATGCCTCTTCCTGCCGTGTGATTGTTCAGAATCAGGTGAAACGGATATATACACAGGGAGGGGTCTGGAGGGCTGAGGGGCTAGAGAGGGCCTTGGACTGATCCTGGAGGGCCTGGGACAGTAACTGACGTGTCATACTCACCATTCTAAATGAATAGGGGGGTGTAGTATTCCGTTAAGTGGCATCAGAGAAAATAAACTTTCACTTCCTGGATGCTGATGGAGAAATGCGGATGCCGGTAGGGAAACGCGTGTCACGAACTTTGAAGCCGGCCAAGTTATGCTGTGCCCTGAGTGGAACATTGAGAGCTAGGATACATTGAGCTAGATCACAGATTAACAACCAGAGGTTTGAATTCTGATCTCCAAGGATCAGAATGTAAAAAAAAAAGAAACATAACTTAGTCATTTGATTTAATGTATTATTTATGTAAATGTGTATATTTCTCCAAATTCTCTAGTAGAGTCCTGGATTGTCTGGGAAAGAGACCGGCTCCTCTCCATGTTAGAATGAGGCCGGTCGTTGATGGCAGGCATGCCACCTAGTGTAACAAACTGATAGGAGTCAATTAAATGTCTGTTATTAACCTCGTATGGTTCACTGTCAATTAGCTGTCCCATTAACTCTGGAACACAGTACACTGTATGTACTTAACTCTGGGGGGATCCACCATGCCTTGGCAGCCATCTCTTCCACAGTCATAAAGACGACACCGAAACGATGACTTCACAGCGAATTCAATTCAATTAGATTTAATTAAACGGCTAAGGTCATTCGTACCTCCGGTTCCGGCTCTTAGATGATTCATAGTAATAATAAGGATAAGGTACGTTATAGCAGGGTTTGTATAGATCAGTCATAAATTCACCATACTTATATTACCATCTTAAACTCAGCGCACAAATAGTTTTTTTACCCTGATAATTATCATATTAATGATGACATTACTCTCCTGCTTGGAGCTGGAGTTGAAACACTGATAGGAAATGACTCTCGCCCAAAACAGGTGGGGAAATGGAGATACAGAAGGATGTGGTCTGGATCAGGGATAAAGAAGAGTTTTTCCTCTGTTTTAGAGGACTAGACTGGAGGAAATGACAAAATACTATGGAAAGGTAACATTTCAGATCCATTCTATCCGAAGTACTGCGACAATAAATCAACTAGTTGTCATATTTATTGAAATGTATTTTCACCTCAATACCTCAGGTTGTTAATGACTAATAATGACACAGGAAAGTGGTCTTTGTCAGCTCTATGGCACCATTAGGCCACACTTCACCCTAAAGCCACAACACTGAGCAAACACATTAGATAGCACTATTTGAACATCACCTTTTCCTTAAAATCTCCCCCAATAAAAGTATGTTTTCATGGAACATGTATGAAAGGGATCATCTTTATTCTGTGGGGCATCTAGAACTTTGGGAACAGTTTGATGCCAACCAAGGAGCAACATTGCTAAGATAGAAAGGTGCTTCCACCATGTTTCACTTCTTGGCCGTGCCTCTTTCTTCTGTCATCCCATGATGGTTGTGTTTGAAAACATGATCTAATTTTAGCCGACAAGAAGGAAAAATCCTTTAGCAGATAAGCCTTACCTGTTTGTCTGCCAGTGTATGACATAGTGCCCATGTCCCTTTTCATGTCCATCAGTTAACCATTGCACATGTAACAGGAAATCAGTTTACTGCTGTACTGACTGATTCTTGTTCACACAAAAGCCCCCCCCAAAATATTTTGGGCATTCAATTGTGAGAATTATTTTCCACGCAGGTTTCCCAGACCTAGCTGTCACACTCAGTTACAGCTCTACCAGTTGAAAGTCACAGTACAACTCAGGGCTCTGCTAACACAGTGAGGAAATCAAGACCTGCTCGTCATTAGGGAGCTGGGATAGCACACAACACACAGTCTGGGCTAGTCTCAGAAGGCCTGTTTTAGACTCAGACTTACTTACGAGAGACATGTTACCATCGACAATATTTTCCACTGTGTTAGGATAATTGATGCCCTTGTTACCAGTGGCGTGCCGTGGGTCTGGGGCCTGGGCCTTCAGTGAAGTCCTACACAGTCCCACCCAAATTAATCCACCTCTTATTACCATCATTATGATGCCATGGCTCTAGACACTATACATTTAGATAGAAACGCAGTATAACCAGGCATTGCGTCACCTTGAAATTTACATTTTTATTCAGAGAATTGCAGGGGAAGAGTACAATACCTTTTCATTGTGCAGCTTCGTTAGCCTGCGCGCTTGTTCGTTAAGCTGTAGATCCACTCGGGTGTCCCCAAAAGTTTTCAAAAGCACCATTGCTTGTAAGTGCCCAGCCGTACTTTGGTGTCTCGTTGCTGCCTTGGTTAGACAACTCAGGTTTGCAAAGCCAGTGTGGCTCCAAACACCAAATCGATCACTTGCAAATAGGCATTCCCAACAGTACAATTTGCAGTGCTTCTCGGAGCCTGTGAGCCATTGATAGTGCTCATAGTTGGAACTTTGAAAGTGGCGAACGAACCCCTTTCCCACCTGTGACAGGCTTTGTAGTGTCGGCGTTGACCTCCCCTGACAATGTCTAACTTTTCTTGAAAAGTTTGTCTTGAGAATGGCATTATAATTATATCCTCGACCAAATCGATATCTTCTCCTTCCGCCCTTGTGGGTTGAAAAAACAGCTTAGTAGTATGCAAATTAATTTGTTTATCAATTTCAGTTTCCTAGTTCTGAGACCTGCCCATATAGGACCTGCCTCTCAATATTGGTAATCCAATCAAAAGACGTGCACGCACTACGCCTGCTAGCTGGCTCCTATGTAACACTGGAGCCAGCCAGCAGGCGTACAATAGCCAACTCTAAAGCTGATTGGTTGACACTAAATTTGAATTTCCATTCACTTTAAGCTACAAGCGCCCACACTGTTGATTCTGAAGGCCTGCGGGCAGATTTTAGACCCCTGGCAACACATGATGACTGAATATGATTGGATAAAAGATCTAACATAAAGACCAGCCCTCCAAATCTCAACCTGGGGCTGGAAGCAGTGCCAAGAGGAAAGCTATGAAATGAAGAGTGTAACTCTTACACTGGGGAATAATTTAATACATATTTGTGGGAAAATATATTTAAAAAAAATTATATTCTGATGATGTTTAGGCCAGCAGAGAAGGCCTTGCTGGCCCTGATGGCCCACCACTGGTATATATATATTCTGATGATGTTTAGGCCAGCAGAGAAGGCCTTGCTGGCCCTGATGGCCCACCACTGGTATATATATATTCTGATGATGTTTAGGCCAGCAGAGAAGGCCTTGCTGGCCCTGATGGCCCACCACTGGTATATATATATTCTGATGATGTTTAGGCCAGCAGAGAAGGCCTTGCTGGCCCTGACGGCCCACCACTGGTATATATATATTCTGATGATGTTTAGGCCAGCAGAGAAGGCCTTGCCCCCACTGGCAGCAGAGAAGGCCTTACTGGCCCTGACGGCCCACCACTGTATATATATATTCTGATGATGTTTAGGCCAGCAGAGAAGGCCTTACTGGCCCTGACGGCCCACCACTGGTATATATATATTCTGATGATGTTTAGGCCAGCAGAGAAGGCCTTACTGGCCCTGACGGCCCACCACTGGTATATATATATTCTGATGATGTTTGCCAGCAGAGAAGGCCTTACTGGCCCTGACGGCCCACCACTGGTATATATATATTCTGATGATGTTTAGGCCAGCAGAGAAGGCCTTGCTGGCCCTGACGGCCCACCACTGGTATATATATATTCTGATGATGTTTAGGCCAGCAGAGAAGGCCTTGCTGGCCCTGATGGCCCACCACTGGTATATATATATTCTGATGATGTTTAGGCCAGATTCTGATGATGTTTAGGCCAGCAGAGAAGGCCTGACGGCCCACCACTGTATATATATATTCTGATGATGTTTAGGCCAGCAGAGAAGGCCTTGCTGGCCCTTGGCCCACCACTGGTATATATATATTCTGATGATGTTTAGGCCAGCAGAGAAGGCCTTGCTGGCCCTGATGGCCCACCACTGGTATATATATATTCTGATTATGTTTAGGCCAGCACCACTGGCCCACCACTATATATATATTCTGATGATGTTTAGGCCAGCAGAGAAGGCCTTATTGGCCCTGACGGCCCACCACTGGTATATATATATTCTGATGATGTTTAGGCCAGCAGAGAAGGCCTTGCTGGCCCTGATGGCCCACCACTGGTATATATATATTCTGATTATGTTTAGGCCAGCAGAGAAGGCCTTGCTGGCCCTGACGGCCCACCACTGGTATATATATATTCTGATGATGTTTAGGCCAGCAGAGAAGGCCTTACTGGCCCTGACGGCCCACCACTGGTATATATATATTCTGATGAGAAGGCCTTAGGCCAGCAGAGAAGGCCTGGCCCTGACGGCCCACCACTGGTATATATATATTCTGATGATGTTTAGGCCAGCAGAGAAGGCCTTACTGGCCCTGACGGCCCACCACTGGTATATATATATTCTGATGATGTTTAGGCCAGCAGAGAAGGCCTTACTGGCCCTGACGGCCCACCACTGGTATATATATATTCTGATGATGTTTAGGCCAGCAGAGAAGGCCTTACTGGCCCTGACGGCCCACCACTGGTATATATATATTCTGATGATGTTTATTCTGTATATATATATTCTGATGTTTAGGCCAGCAGAGAAGGCCCTGGCCCTGACGGCCCACCACTGGTATATATATATTCTGATGATGTTTAGGCCAGCAGAGAAGGCCTTACTGGCCCTGACGGCCCACCACTGGTATATATATATTCTGATGATGTTTAGGCCAGCAGAGAAGGCCTTACTGGCCCTGACGGCCCACCACTGGTATATATATATTCTGATGATGTTTAGGCCAGCAGAGAAGGCCTTACTGGCCCTGACGGCCCACCACTGGTATATATATATTCTGATGATGTTTAGGCCAGCAGAGAAGGCCTTACTGGCCCTGACGGCCCACCACTGGTATATATATATTCTGATGATGTTTAGGCCAGCAGAGAAGGCCTTACTGGCCCTGACGGCCCACCACTGATGATGTATATTATATTCTGATGATGTTTAGGCCAGCAGAGAAGGCCTTACTGGCCCTGACGGCCCACCACTGGTATATATATATTCTGATGATGTTTAGGCCAGCAGAGAAGGCCTTACTGGCCCTGACGGCCCACCACTGGTATATATATATTCTGATGATGTTTAGGCCAGCAGAGAAGGCCTTACTGGCCCTGACGGCCCACCACTGGTATATATATATTCTGATGATGTTTAGGCCAGCAGAGAAGGCCTTATGCCCACCACTGGTTATATATTCTGATGATGTTTAGGCCAGCAGAGAAGGCTTTACTGGCCCTGACGGCCCACCACTGGTATATATATATTCTGATGATGTTTAGGCCAGCAGAGAAGGCCTTGCTGGCCCTGACGGCCCACCACTGGTATATATATATTCTGATGATGTTTAGGCCAGCAGAGAAGGCCTTACTGGCCCTGACGGCCCACCACTGCTTGTTACGCATCTTCTTTCCCAAGAAATGTCAACTTCAGCTTGTCTTGTCTATTTACTTTCACCATGTCGTTGGGTGAAAAAAATACAAAATTCCCTTAAGTTTATAACTTTTTTTTCAAATTCAATCAGTTTTCCACTTTGATTCAACTTCATCGCATAGATTTTTTTCTGTTGAAATGACGTGGAAGCAACATTGATTCAACCAGTTTTTGTCCAGTGGGTTAGTGTTTCAATATCCTGTATGTCCGAATAGAGTGTGACAATTCAATCTAACTCTGTGGTGAAAATAAAGAGAGATGGACGCTATCCTTCCCAAATGCTCAATATGAACTTCAAAGTTATTCCTGCTGCCAAGCCAGACATTGTGTGATTTCACCTGGAAAGTGTATTGTATACAACAGTGCCTATTGTGAATTTGTGGACATCCTCAAATGTATAACATAGTGGCCAGTGCCTTGCCAGCCAGAACCCTAGCCAGCCATTTTAGATAATGGCTCTTCCCTGAGAGAATTACAATGTGGAGACACTGGACAATTAGAGAAAGGAAAAAAGCCTGTAGCGCTTGAAGCAGAGATTTATGACCACATTGAAAGGTGCAATTAAAAAAAATAGAAAGTCTGATTAGAGAGTGCTGATGGTTTAGAAGGTGGACACTCTCACATACTTTACTTCACTCTTATGTCACCTCATCGCTGGCTTCATTTAGTCTTGTTGTGTCGTCCAGTCCAAAGGGTGATGTCTCTGTCCTGTCCTGATTTGTTTGTTTACGGCCGTGGGACCGGACACTTAATGCTCCGATGCAGGCAGGCAGATGTAATAAATGAATCATGCTGAGATACAGCCCCTGTCTGGCCCTATAGTGATACAGCCAGCAGAGTGCTGCAGACTCTGTTGACAGAAGGGGTCTGTTTTACTCCCCATCCGGAGCACTTCGGGTGTCTCTCCACTCAGGAAGTTAAGCAGGAAACACTTGTAGTCATGTTCCCAGAATCCAGGAAGGAACCTGTAACGCTGGGAGAGGATATATGACTGTTTGAGAGAGTAAAAGAAAGAGAGAGAGAGAGAGAGAGAGAGAGAGAGACCGAGAGAGAGAGAGATACCAAGAGAGAGACCAAGAGAGAGACCGAGAGAGAGAGAGACTGTGGGCTACAGCTTACAGTGGAGCTGTGATAAGATTTGTTTTCACAGAGACTGATGGATAGAAAACGCACAAAGCTGTTTAGAGTGAGTTACAAACAAAAATCCAGACAGAGCGGAAAGAAACGAGATAGAAAGGGGAAACGGAAAGGTCAAAATGTATGTACAGCATCCCTGGCCATGTTGGAGGTTGCAAGAGGACAATAGTGATACAAACAGAAGGAAAGGGTGGGAGCTCTCTCAGACTAAAGCTTATCTCCCTCTCTATCCCCCTCTCTATCCCCCTCCCCTCTCTATCCCACTCTCTATCCCCCTCCCCCTCTCTATCCCACTCTCTATCCCCCTCTCCTTCTCTATCCCACTCTCTATCCCCCTCTCCTTCTCTATCCCCCTCTCTATCCCCCTCTCCTTCTCTATCCCCCTCTCCTTCTCTATCCCACTCTCTATCCCCCCCCTTCTCTATCCCCCTCTCTATCCCCCTCCCCTCTCTATCCCACTCTCTATCCCCTCTCCTTCTCTATCCCACTCTCTATCCCCCCTCCTTCTCTATCCCCCTCTCTATCCCCCTCTCCCTCTCTATCCCCCCCTATCCCCCCCTCCCTCTCTATCCCCCTCTCTATCCCCCCCCTCTCCTTCTCTATCCCCCTCTCTATCCCCCTCCCCTCTCTATCCCCCTCTCTATCCCCCCCCCCTCTCTATCCCACTCTCTATCCCCCCTCCTTCTCTATCCCCTCTCTATCCCCCTCCCCTCTCTATCCCCCTCTCTATCCCCCTCCCCCTCTCTATCCCACTCTCTATCCCCCTCTCCTTCTCTATCCCCCTCTCTATCCCCCTCCCCCTCTCTATCCCCTCTCTATCCCCCTCCCCCTCTCTATCCCCTCTCTATCCCCCTCTCTATCCCCTCTCCTTCTCTATCCCCCTCTCTATCCCCCTCCCCCTCTCTATCCCCTCTCTATCCCCCTCCCCTCTCTATCCCACTCTCTATCCCCCTCTCCTTCTCTATCCACCCTCTATCCCCCTCCCCCTCTCTATCCCCCTCTCTATCCCCCTCCCCCTCTCTATCCCTCTCTATCCCCTCTCCTTCTCTATCCCACTCTCTATCCCCCTCCCCCTCTCTATCCCCCTCTCTATCCCCTCCCCTCTCTATCCCACTCTCTATCCCCCCCCCTCTCTATCCCACTCTCTATCCCCCTCCCCTTGCCCTCTCTATCCCCCTCTCTATCCCCCTCCCCATCCCCCTCTCTATCCCACTCTCTATCCCCCTCCCCCTCTCTATCCCACTCTCTATCCCCCTCCCCCTCTCTATCCCACTCTCTATCCCCCTCCCCCTCTCTATCCCACTCTATCCCCCTCTCCTTCTCTATCCCACTCTCTATCCCCCTCTCCTTCTCTATCCCACTCTCTTATCTCCCTCTCTATCCCGCTCTCTATCCCACTCTCTATCCCCCTCTCTATCCCCCTCTCCTTCTCTATTTCCCTCTCTATCCCCCTCTTCTTCTCTATTTCCCTCTCTATCCCCCTCTTCTTCTCTATTTCCCTTTCTATCCCCCTCTTCTTCTCTATTTCCCTTTCTACCCCCCTCTTCTTCTCTATTTCCCTCTCTATCCCCCTCTTCTTCTCTATTTCCCTTTCTATCCCCCTCTTCTTCTCTATTTCCCTCTCTATCCCCCTCTCCATCTCCCTTTCTGTCTCCCTCTCCATCTCCCTTTCTATCTCCCTTCTCTATCCCCCTCTCCCTCTTTATCCCCCTCTCTTTCTCTATTTCCCTTTCTATCCCCCTCTCAATCTTCCTCTCCATCCCCCTCTCTATCCCCCTCTCTATCCCCCTCCATCTCTCTCTCTCTCTTCCTGCACTATGTGTTGCTCTGTGATTGTATGCTCTATTGTGTTGTGTTGTGATTGTCCGTGTTTAATGGCGGTCTCCATCTGTCCCGGGGCCCATGTGTCTGCAGGCTAGCGGCCCGCGGTGGCCCACATTAGAGAGGTGTTGGCTACGGCCCCAGGCACATTACATCCCTCCTCTGGAAGTGTGATTATGGGGGCCTGATAACGATATCTGAGACCATGATAGGAAGTCGTCCCCGCCGTGTGCCAAGCCAATCTCACTGCAAAAGAAAAACGGCAGGAAAATGAATGACGCTTCAAATTAGCCAAAAATCTGCATCCAGGACAATTTGCAACAATTCGTGGCATATGGAATTTTGTTCTACATCCTGGGTCCAGCAGCTGAGATGGATTCTTTCAGAATAGGAATGATATCACACAAATAGAAATGCAATTAGCTTAATCTCAGGTGATGAAAAAACAAACAGATAGCTAATTAACAGTTATGTCAATGAGTAAAGAAGTGAAGTGAGAATTGACCTAAAGAAAGATATAGAGGGGAATACATTTTTTTTTTATAGAAAAAGAAATGAACAGACAGAAATAAAAAGGACAGCCCACACATTAAACAACAGTCAATGTGTCAAACTAACAGTTAGAAACCACCCCACAACCTTCCGGAACTTTTTCAGAGGATGTCTGTGAGGCAGCTAAAGCATGTCACTGTGGAGAGTGGGGAAGTAGCGGAACACAGAGAGCATGCTGGTCCATGTTTGACACACCTGAAAGCCCCTGTGTTCTTCCTCTGAACAGTGCCTGTGGTGGTCTCTGCCTGCCTGGTTTTGAGGGCTTCTCATCGCCTCATGCCTGCCTGCAGGCATACCTCAAACCATCCTCTTCCCCAACTCATTCCCTCTCTTCCCTTGTCTCACTCATCAGCCTCCTCCTTCTATCCTCATTGACTCGTTCTCTCCTATTCTTTCTTCCTCCGTCTCTCCAGCCCCTCAGGGCAGCAAGTGAAGTCTTGCGGTTGAAGTCTATAGCGGCGTTCAGAGCTGGTAACCTCTGGCCTGGACAGACACGCCACATGGGGCCATACCTTGCCTGAGGACAGGTCTGTCCAGCCATGCTGGGGGCCACAGAGACGTAGGGGTCAGGGGGAGAAACCAGCATGGTACAGATGAGGCTTTAGTGGCCTCTGCCAGAGTAGAGCTGACAGGTGAAAGGTCAACACAGCCTAATGATGGCAGCCAGAGGGCAGGGTAGGGAGGGGGACAGGGGGATAGACAGATGGAGGAGGGATGAAGGATGGAGGGAAGGGGAGGACAGATGAGATGAGTAGAGAACACTGAGCTGACGAGAGGAAAATAGAATCTAACCATGGCTACCTGCTGAGCCTGGGTAGTTTGCTATGCAGGAATTTCTGATTAAAGATGCCTGCATTACTGAACACATATATGTAATATACAGTGCATTCAGAAACTATTCAGACCCCTTGACTTTTTCCACAATGTGTTAAGTTACAGCCTTATTTTAAAATCTACCCCATAATGACAAAGCGTAAACAGGTTTTAGACATTTTTGCAAATGTATTAAACATAAAAAACAGAAATACCTTTTTTTATTTACAGAACCAGTCAAAAGTTTGGACACACCTACTCATTCAGGGGATTTTCTTTATTTTTTACTATTTTCTACATTGTAGAATAATAGTGAAGACATCAAAAATATGAAATAACACACATCAAACGATGAAATAACACATACAGTGTCTTGCAAAAGTAATCATCCCCTTTCCTATTTTGTGGCATTACAACCTGTAATTTAAATGGATTTTTATTTGGATTTCATATAATCGACATACACAAAATAGTCTAAATTGGTGAAGTGAAATTTTAAAAAGTACGTGTTTAAATTTTAAATTAAAAAAATAATAATTAAAATGGAAAAGTGGTGCATGCATATATATTCACCCTCTTTGCTATGAAGCCCCTAAATATGATCTGGTGCAACCAATTACCTTCCGAAGTAACATAATTAGTTAGATTGCACACAGGTGGACTTTATTTAAGTGTCACATGATCTTAGTATATATACAGCTGTTCTGAAAGGCCCCAGATTCTGCAACACCACTAAGCAAGGGGCAACACCAAGCAAGCGGCCCCATGAAGACCAAGGAGCTCCCCAAACAGGTCAGGGACAAAGTTGTGGAGAAGTACAGGGTTGGTTTATAAAAAAATATCTGAAACTTTGAACATCCCACAGAGGACCATTAAATCCATTGTAAAAAAAAGAAAGAATATGGCACCACAGCAAACCTGTCAAGAGAGGGCCGCCCACCAAAACTCACGAACCAGGCAAGGAGGGCATTAATCAGAGAGGAAACAAAGAGACCAATGAAAACCCTGAAGGAGCTGCAAAGCTCCACAGTGGAGACTGGAGTATCTGTCCATATGGCCACTTTAAGCCGTACACTCCACAGAGCTGGGCTTTACAGAAGAGTGGCCAGAAGAAGCTGTTGATTAAAACTTCTTATGGCTGCAATCTCGTTAACGAGAGCGATATGACAACAACCAATGAAAGTACAGGGCGCCATATTCAAAAGAACAGAAATCTCATAATTAAAATTTCTCAAACATACATGTATTTTATATAGTTTTCAAAGTAGTCTTGTTGTTAATTCCACCACAGTATCTGATTTCAAATAGGATTCACGGGAAAGCACCACAAACGATTGTTAGGTCACCAACAACTCACTAAAATACACAGCCAATTTTACCAGCCAAAGAGAGTGAGAGAGGAAAAGTACATATAGAGATAAAATGAATAACTAACCTTTGATAATCTTCATCAGATGACACTCATAGGACTTCATGTTATACAATGCATGCATGTTTTGTTTGATAAAGTTCATAATTATATAAAAAAATCTTAGTTTACAGTGGCGTGTTACATTCACTAGTTCCAAAAACATCCAGTGATTTTGCATAGCCACATCGATTCAACAGAAATACTCATCATAAATGTAGATGACAATGGAAATGTAGATGACACATGGAATTATATATATACCTCTCCTTAATGCAACCGCTGTGTCAGATTTCAAAAAAAGAAACCCATGCAATAATCTGAGACGGTGCTTAGAAGTAAAAATCACCACAGCAGCTGTCACGCCCTGGCCTTAGTTATCTTTGTTTTCTTTATTATTTTGGTTAGGCCAGGGTGTGACATGGGTGATTTATGTGTTTTGTCTTGTCTATTTTTTTTTGTAGATTTATGGGGTGTTCTTTTAGGTGTCTAGGTAAGTCTATGGTTGCCTGGATTGGTTCTCAATCAGAGGCAGGTGTTTCTAGTTGTCTCTGATTGGGAGCCATATTTAGGAAGCCATATTCTTTGGGTATTTTGTGGGTGATTGTTTCCTTTCTTGGTGTTTTATGCACCAGTTAGGACTGTTACGGTTTTCACGTTTATGGTTTTGTAGTTTGTTCATGTTTGAGCTTTCTTATTAAATAACCATGAACTATAACCACGCTGCATTTTGGTCAGCCTCTCCTTCCCAGGAAGAAATCCGTGACAGCAGCAACGATGGCGTCAACATAAACAAGAAATTACATGATAGATTTTCCCTTACCTTTGATGATCTACATCAGAAAGCACTCCAGGAATCCCAGGTCCACAATAAATGTTTGTTTTGTTCGATAATATCCGTTATTTGTGTCTAAATACCTTCTTTTGTTAGTGCGTTTGGTATACATATCCAAACGTTCATTCTGGTCAGCGTTACATCGGACAAAAACTTTAAAAAGTTATATTCCAGGTCGAAGAAATATTTCAAACTAAGTACAGAATCAATCATTAGGATGTTTTTAACATATAGCTTCAATAAAGTTCCAACCAGACTATTCCTTCTTGTCTTCATGGGCAATGGAACGCAAGTGGGTACCATGAGGAATAAGAGTGATCAGAAAATGGGTGCTTGATAGACACCTGATGCATTCTGCTATCATTCACTCCCACAACACCATAGTCTCATTACAATTTCGATTATTGGTTGACATCTAGTGGAAGCCCTAGGCAGTGCAACATCATTAATATCTCAAGGGGATTTCATTGGGGACTCTGACTCTGGTGAATACATACAAAGCATTTTGTCTGCCATATGAGTTCTGTTATACTCACAGACATAATTCAAACGGTTTTAGAAACTTTAGAGTGTTTTCTATCCAATACAAATGATAATATGCATATATTAGCAACTGTGACTGAGGAGCAGGCTGTTTAGTTTAGGCACCTTATTCATCCAAGCTTCTCAATACTGCCCCCCCAGCCATAAGAAGTTAAAGAAAAAAATAAGCAAACCCGTTTGGTGTTCGCCAAAAGGCACGTGGGAGACTCCTCAAACATATGGAAGAATGTACTCTGGTCAGATGAGACTAAAATTGAGCTTTATGGCCATCAAGGAAAACGCTATGTCTGACACAAACGCAACACCTCCCATCACCCCGAGAATACCATCCCCACAGTGAAGCATGGTGGTGGCATCATCATGCCGTGGGGGATGTATTTCATTGGCAGGGGCTTGGAAACTGGTCAGAATAGAAGGAATGATGGAAAGTGCTAAATACAAGGAAATTCTTGAAGGAAACCTGTTTCAGTCTTTCAGAGATTTGAGACTGGGACGGAGGTTCACCTTCCAGCAGGACAATGACCCTAAGCATACTGCTAAAGCAACACTCAAGTAGCTTAAGGGGAAATGTTTAAATGTCTTGGAATGGCCTAGTCAAAACCCAAACCTCATTCCAATTGAGAATCTGTGGTATAACTTAAAGATTGCTGTTCACCAGTGGAACCCATCCAACTTGAAGGAGCTGGAGGAGTTTTGCTGTGAAGAATCTGCAAAAATCCCAGTTGCACATCTTCAAAGTAGTAGGCATGTTGTGTAAATCAAATGATACAACCCCCCCCAAAAAATCAATTTTAATTCCAGATTGTAAAGGCAACAAAATAGGAAACAAACCAAGAGGGGTGAATACTTTTGCAAGCCACTGTATGGAATCATGTAGTAACCAAAAAAAGTGTATTTTAGATTCTTCAAAGTAGCCACCCTTTTCCTTGATCACAGCTTTACACACTCTTGGAATTCTCTCAACCAGCTTCACCTGGAATGCTGTTCCAACTGTCCTGAAGGGGTTCCTACATATGCCGAGCACTTGTTGGCTGCTTTTCCATCACTCTGCTGTCCAAGTCATCCCAAACCATCTCAATTGGGTTGAGGTCGGGTGATTGTGGAAGCCAACTCATCGGATGCAGCACTCCATCACTCTTCTTATTGGTCAAATAGCATTTATACAACCTGGAGGTGTGTTGGGTCATTGTCCTTTTGAAAAACAAATGATAGTCCCAAGTGCAAACCAGATGGGATGTCGTATTGCTGCATAATGTTGTGATAGCCACGTTGGTTAAACGTGCCTTGAATTCAAAATAAATCACTGACAGTGTCACCATGAAAGTACCCCCACACCATCACACCTCTTCCATGCTTGAGATCATCCGTTCACCTACTCTGCATCTCACAAAGACACGGCGGTTGGAACCAAAAATCTCAAATTTGGGCTCATCAGACCAAAGGACAGATTTCCACCGTTCTAATATCCATTGCTCGTGTTTCTTGGCCAAAGCAAGTCTCTTATTATTGGTGTCCTTTAGTAGTGGTTTATTTGCAGCAATTCAACAATGAAGGCCTGATTCACACAGTCTCCTCTGAACAGTTAATGTTAAGATGTATCTGTTACTTGATCTTTTATTTTGGTTGCAATTTCTGAGGTTGGTAATTCTAATGAACTTATTATCTTCAGCAGAGGTAACTCTGGGTCTTCCTATCTTTTGGCAGTCCTCATGAGAGCCAGTTTCATCATAGCGCTTGATGGTTATTGGGACTGCACTTGAAGAAACTTTCAAAGTTCTTGAAATGTTCCGTATTCAAATCAAATCAAATGTTATTTGTCGAACCCGACAAATAACCCGATCTAACATCCCGATCTAACATCTCTGGAAAGACCTGAAAATAGAAAATAGCAGCGATGCTCCCCATCCAACTTGACAGAGCTTGAGTGGATCTGCAGAAAAGAATGGCCGAAACTCCCAAAAATCAGGTGTGCCAATCTTGTGGCATCATACCAAAGAAGACTTATTATTATTTAATTTTTTTCACCTTTATTTAACCAAGGAGGCAAGTTGAGAACAATTTCTAATTTACAATTGCGACCTGGCCAAGATAAAGTAAAGCAGTTTGACACATACAACAACATAGAGTTACACATGGAGTAAAACAAACATGCAGTCAATAATACAGTAGAAACAAGTCTATATACGATGTGAGCAAATGAGGTGAGATAAGGGAGGCAAAAAAGTCCATGGTGGCAAAGTAAATACAATATAGCATGTAAAACACTGGAATGGTAGATTTGCAGTGGAAGAACGTGCAAAGTAGAAATAAAAATAATGGAGTGCAAAGGAGCAAAATAAATACATTTATTAAATTAAATAAATACAGTAGGGAAAGAGGTCGTTGTTTTGGCTAAATTATAGATGGGCTATGTACATGTGCAGTAATCTGTGAGATGCTCTAACAGCTGGTGCTTAAAGCTAGTGAGGGAGATAAGTGTTTCCAGTTTCAGAGATTTTTGTAGTTCGTTCTAGTCATTGGCAGCAGAAAACTGGAAGGAGAGGCGGCCAAAGGTAGAATTGGTTTTGGGGGTGACCAGAGAGATATACCTGCTGGAGCGCGGGCTACAGTTGGGTGATGCTATGGCGACCAGCGAGCTGAGATAAGGGGGGACTTTACCTAGCAGGGTCTTGTAGACGACTTGGAGCCAGTGAGTTTGGCGACGAGTATGATGTGAGGGCCAGCCAACGAGAGTGTATAGGTCGCAATGGTGGGTAGTATATGGGGCTTTGGTGACAAAACGGATGGCGCTGTGATAGACTGCATCCAATTTGTTGAGTAGGGTATTGGAGGCTATTTTGTAAATGACATCGCCGAAGTTGAGGATTGGTAGGATGGTCAGTTTTACAAGGGTATGTTTATATATATATATATATATGTTTGGCAGCATGAGTGAAGGATGCTTTGTTGCGAAATAGGAAGCCAATTATAGATTTAACTTTGGATTGGAGATGTTTGATGTGGGTCTGGAAGGAGAGTTTACAGTCTATCCAGACACCTAGGTATTTGTAGTTGTCCATGTAGTCAGAGCCGTCCAGAGTAGTGATGTTGGAAAGGCAGGCAGGTGCAGGCAGCGAACAGTTGAAGACTTGAGGCAGTAATTGCTGCCAAAGGTGCTTCAACAAAGTACTGAGTAAATGGTCTAAATACTTATGTAAATGTGATATTTGTTTCATCATTATGGGTTATTGTGTGTAGATTTATGGGGGGAAAAAAACATTTTAATCAATTTTAGAATAAGGCTGTAAGATTCAAGGGGTCTGACTACTTTCTGAATGCACTGTTATTCAGACTACTATGTGCTGAGCAGTGGTGTAGTACAGTGTTCACTTTTTGATCCCCACGATGCATATCAAATTAGTTTAGTGGAGGTATACTCCATATCAATTAATAAGGCTGATGGAACAGCTCCGAATGTTTAACTTAAAATGTTGATAAACTGTTATCTCTTCACGTTTAAAGTGCAGTAGTGTGCACACGGTGGTAGGCCTGCGTGCGAATGTCCCAAAATGCAATTTATGGGAAAACACAGTTTTGCGAGTGGACAGCACATGCGAGTGGTTTCACATACAGAGATGGAAATATCCATTCAAAATGTAAAAAGGGGGAGATCTACAGATGCAACAGCTATCATAGGTTGCTAATATGACTAGGAACATGCCTTTGTCTTCTAGACATGAAAGAAAGTTATTTGAAAACCAATATAACTGGATAGCACATATGAGGAAAAAAGTTTATAAAATAATTGGCTCCACATTTTTATGGTGGGCTAGGCTACTTTGAAGCAAGGTAAAACATGCCTCATGATCTGAATTTAAATCATCCAGTTTTCAAATAATTAAGGAAGAAGAAAAATGTTGCGATGCTAATGATACAAACTGTCTTCTGGTAGATGGAAACCGTTTCAGTTAACGTTAACTAGCTACAAAGTAGCTTACGCCCACCTGACAGAATAATATCATGATTTTCTGCATCAATCCAGTGGTCATTTGATTTCAAACTCCATCTCATGTGCACTACAGAAACAGCACCAACCAATTCAAGTGTGGCTGCACACTTGAATTACATTTTTTTGATTTTTCCCAGACCTACAAATGGTCTCTTCATGTGGTTTTAGCATTGTTGTGGTCTTATAACATCCAATTTTGTTGTTTTTCTATAAAAAAAATTGCAATTTTAAAAGCTGACAAGTGAATTTCTGACTCAGTTGACAGTCACATTTATGTATTTCAATAGTAGGCCTACTGTTAGCCTATTTGTACAGTACAGTACATCTTGGGTTGGCCTGACTGTGAAAGACCAATATGAGATTTATCATTTTAGGTAATTCAGAGTGTATATCACTTTCTCATATTATTTTATACACAGGGCGCCTTTCCTTCACTGGGCAGGGCGTTTGGCAACTGTTTTGCCAAATTAGAGTATACCAACTTCTCCAGTCAGCCCTACACCACTGGTGCTGTCTTACATATTTCCTTCGGTGAAGTGTACGAGCAAGGTAAAAAATACATATCAGGTTCTCGCAGGTTCAGAATCACCTTGGTGGACCACATTTCCAGTCACCTTGTTATTTAAAGAACCCAAACTTCCCACTATTATCTGACGGCTACAGAACAAAGAAAAGGGAAGGCTGTCTCTCTCATCCTCCCTCCCTTCATCACCCCCTCCCAACAAACACAAATAAACACACAGTCACAAGCACTGTGCATTGTGTATTCTGAGTTGCCTCTGTGTGACCACAGGCCGTGTTCTGTATCCAGCCTCACTTATAGTAATGCACAGCCTGTGCAATGCCAGTCAAAGACAACTGTGTGTGTGTGTGTGTGTGTGTGTGTGTGTGTGTGTGTGTGTGTGTGTGTGTGTGTGTGTGTGTGTGTGTGTGTGTGTGTGTGTGTGTGTGTGTGTGTGTGTGTGTGTGTGTGTGTGTGTGTGTGTGTGTGTGTGTGTGTGTGTGTGTGTGTGTGTGTGTGTGTGTGTGTGTGTGTGTGTGTGTGTGTGTGTAGTGGGCTAGTGTTGTGTGGCAATGATGCCCCTTCTGCCTGCCTGCCTGGCCCAATTTCATCTCCTTTCAAGGGAGCAGGGGGATTGAGGGGGAATGGAGGGTTGATGGGATATTTTTTTTGGGGGGGGGATGTACAGAAAAAGTCACCCTGAATCTGGCAGCTGATTAATCAAGGGCGATTCGGCGGCAAGCGCAGCATACCCGCTCCATCCTGGCTAGTCCCTGTGTATTTATTTAGAGTAACCCGTAGCCAGTCATGCCTGACCTCAAACTATCAGGAGCAGCCACAGTTGCACCCAAGCATAAACAAACAAATGCGTAATGAAGGTAAGGGGAGGGGGGCTGGGGGAGTGAAGGTAAGGGGGAGGGGGGCTGGGGGAGTGAAGGCAAGCGAGAGGAGAGAATCGGGCATCTTTCTTTTCTTGGAGATAGGGATCTTGAGCTCACAACAGAGTTCATGAGTCCAGACTCATGGCCTAGTCGCTGCGTTGTGGGGCAGAAATAGCATCCTGTGTCCTGCTATTTGTTTCCCCTCTGACATGGGAAAGGAAATCATTGACCTCTGACGGAACAATCCATCTTCTGAGCCCGGCTCATTTTGCAGGGGGTATCAAGTAGCTTTTGGTAAAGAGGAAACCTCTCTGTGTGTATACATGGCTAATTGGAAACGTTTGCCTGTGTATTTACTTATGGAACGGCCTAATGACAGAAATTAAGATTTTTATAATGTTCAGAAAAGCAGAAAATAGAATCTCTGTTAATGAGAACCTTGAAGAAATAAGTGGTCATCAAACACAGTCAATATCCCTCTCCCATTTGTCATTTGTTAATGGTCTGATTAGGTGGACTAGCACACATATGCATGGGTACGCACATCTACACCATATACACACTACCCGCAGCATTGGATATTCTGCCTTGAAATCCCTTCAAATCTTTGCAATGTGTTGACGGGTTGACAAACATAAAGTTTGATCAATTTCATCTAAGCAGTCTCGTAAGTAGTTCTGTGAGCAGAAAAAGGCAAACAAACAATAAAACAAAAGGTATGCGATGGGCCCTCTGTAGAGATGTATTGATCCAACACAAAGGTTAGCTAGCAGTCTGCCAGGGTTGGTTTTCAGCGCTCCCACGTGGCTCACTCTTGCATTTCTTCAAGTGGAGAAAACACAGAAAAGAACAAACAGAGTGGTCAGGAGAGGAAGAACAACGCACACCCAATAAGACAGAGGATGTGTTAGGTTGAGAGGAGCCAAAGCAGCCTTTCATGGAAAGCCCTGAATGAAGGTTATGGTCAACCAGCAGTGTTCCTATAATATCTCATCTCTATATAGAGGACAGTAAGATAAAAGCCTCTGGGCAACATAATCAAGAGTAGAGCACCCACTGCCAGGTGTCGTTTAGTAAACATCCACAATGTCACAATGTCCTGCATCCCATCTTAACCTGTAGCGACGAGCCATCCCGGATCCGGGATCGTGAATACAGCCTCAAGCTCATTACCATAACGCAACATTAACTATTCATGAAAATCGCAAATGAAATGAAATCAATATGCTAGCTCTCAAGCTTAGCCTTTTGTTAACAACACTGTCATATCAGATTTTCAAAATATGCTTCTCAACCATAGCAAAACAAGCATTTGTGTAACAGTATTGATAGCTATTTATAGCTAGCGTAGCATTTAGCGTTAGCATTCAGCAGGTAACATTTTCACAAAAACCAGAAAAACATTCAAAAAATAATTTACCTTTGAAGAACTTCGGATGTTTTCAATGAGGAGACTCTCAGTTAGATCGCAAATGTTCAGTTTGTCCAAAAAGATTCTTTGTATAGGAGAAATCGCTCCGTTTGGTACATCATGTTTGGCTACCAAAAAAAAACGAAAATTCAGTCATCAAAACGCTGAACTTTTTTCAAAATTAACTCCATAATATCGACTGAAACATGGCAAACGTTGTTTAGAATCAATCCTCAAGGTGTTTTTCACATATCTCTTCGATGATATATCATTCGTGGAAGTGTGCTTTCCCCTCTGAATCCCCTGGGAAAATGCCTGCAGCTGAAGATTACGCACCAATTTAGACAAAGGACACCTGGTAAGTGTAGTCTCTTATGGCCAATCTTACAATGAGATGCCTACAAACACGTCACAATGCTGCAGACATCTTGGGGAAACGACAGAAAGGGCAGGCTCATTCCTGGCGCATTCACAGCCATATAAGGAGACAATGGAAATCAAAGCCTCAAAAATTCTGTCATTTCCTGTTTCAAGTTTCATCTTGGTTTCGCCCGTAGCATCAGTTCTGCGGCACTCACAGATAAAATCTTTGCAGTTTTGGAAACGTCAGAGTGTTTTCCTTCCAAAGCTGTCAAATATATGCATAGTCGAGCATCTTTTTGTGACAAAATATTGTGCTTAAAACAGGCACGTTTTTTATCCAATAATGAAATAGCGCCCCCATAGGATGAAGAGGTTAAAGGCATTTTTAAAGACATGGTGGGAGTGGAGTGTGTGAGGTGGTGCTCATTGAGATGCTGTTTATCTACCTGCCTGTCCTCTCCTCCTCCTTCCTTCCCCTTGTGTTTGTAACTAATCTGCATGAGACGTGGCCGAGGGGGCAACGGTTGGGCAGGTTGGCAGTGCAGGCGGGCATCACCACCTGGTGCTGAGAGAGAGAGTTTCCTACCAGGGGACCATGGTGGCCAGCCTCCCAACATAGCTTGTTGTGCTCTGATCCACCACAGCATCCCTCCCTCCCATCACCCCATTCAGATTGGCCTCGCTGCTACAACTCTGACTGTTGGGAACAGAAGGAGGTCTGGATCACGTTGAACGAAACAGAGGAGAGGAGGATGAGGGGATAATGGAGGGAGAGGGAAAGGAGAGGGACGGCTAGAGAGAACACATCGGTAAACAGCAGCACCTTTGGTCCGGCGTCTGTCTGGGCTTGGAGTCCTGGGGTGTGACAGGTAGACACTCTTATAGAGTTCCCAGCTTTCCTAAACACTGAGGGGAGGTTGAGACGTCCCAGATGATCCCTTCTCCTCCCCCTCCTTCACCCCCTCTCCTTCATTGCCCCTTCTTCCAACAGAAGCTAAGGACTGACTCGCTCCAGCGAGACTTTGAGGCATGGGAACAAACAGTCTGATACACAGCAGGACATACAATGCCTTCAGAAACTATTCACATCCCTTGACTTTTCCCACATTTTGTTGTGTTGCAGCCTGAATTTAAAATGGATTAAATTGAGATTTTGTGTCACTGGCCTACACACAATGCACCATACTGTCAAAGTGGAATTATGTTTTTGAAATTCTTACAAAGTAATCCAAATTTAAAGCTGAAATGTCTTAAGTCAATTAGTATTCAACCCCTTTCTTATGTCAAGCCTAAATAAATTCAGGAGTAAAAATGTACATAAGTCACATGGACTCACTCTGTGTGCAATAATAGTGTTTAACATGATTTTTGAATGACTACCTCATCTCTGTACCCCACACATACAATTATCTGTAAGGTATCTCAGTCGAGCACTGAATTTCAAACACAGACCCGAACACAAAGAGCAGGGAGGTTTTTCAATACCTCTCAGAGAAGGGCACCTATTGGAATATGCGTGAAAGTAAAAAAGGTAGACTGATTATCCCTTTGAGCATGGTGTATTAATTACACATGGATGGTGTATCAATAAACACAGTCACTACAAAGATACAGGCGTCCTTCCTCACTTAGTTGCCGGAGAGGAAGAAAACATCTCAGGGAAAAATACATGTATATATTCCGACGTGTGAATACTTATGTACATGAGATATTTCTGAATTTAATTTTCAATAAATTTGCAAAAATGTCTAAAAACATGTTTTCACTTTGTCATTGTGGGGTATTGTGTGTACATATATGTACACATATATATATATATATTTCATCAATTTAAAATTCAGGATGTAACACAACAAAATGTGGAATAAGTTGAGTATGAATATGTCCTGAAGGCACTGTACATACTGTATCAATGTGGTCATTCGTAAAACAGGGAGGTCCCCCATAAGACACCAGCTTCATTAATAAGTGCATCAACGACTTCGTCCCAACCAGAAGCCATGGATTACAGGCAACATCCGCACTGAACTAAAGGCTCGAGCTGCTGCTTTCCAACAAGCCATCAAACAGTCAAAGCATCAATACAGGACTAAGATGGAATCCTACTATGGCTCTGATGCTCATCGGATCTGGCAGGGCTTGCAAACTATCACAGATTACAAATGGAAACCCAGCCGCAAGCTTCCCAGTGACGCAAGTCTACCAGATGAGCTAAATGCCTTCGAAGCAAGCAACACTGAACCTTGCAGGACAGCACCAACTTTTCCGGATGACTGTGTGATCACGATATGAGCAAGACCTTTAAAAATTCTGACATATTACCAAGACGCATACTCGGTGAATGCGCTGACCAGCTGTCAGTGTCTTCACTGACATTTTCAACCAACCTCTGACTGCAAAAGCATCATTACATTTGCTGACGACACGACAATGGTAGGTCTGATCATCGATGACAATGACACAGCCTTTAGGGAAGAGGTCAGAGACCTGGCAGTGTTGTTCCAGGGCAACAACCTCTCCCTCAACGTCAGCAAGACAAAGGTGCTGATCGCGGAATAGAGGAAACAGAGGACCGAGCACGCCCCCGTTCGCATTGACTGGGCTGTAGTGAATTGGGTTGAGAGATTCAAGTTCCTCTGTGTCCACATCACTAAAGATCTATCATGGTCCACACACACCAACACAGTCATGAAGAAGGCACGACAATGGCTCTTCCCCCTCAGGAGGCTGAAAAGATTGGGCATGGGCCTTCAGATCCTCAATGTTATACAGGTGCACCATTGAGAGCATCTTGACTGGCTGCATCACCTCTTGCTATGGCAACTGCTTGGCATCCAACCGCAAGGCACTACAGAGGATAGTGCTTAAGAACCAGTACATCACTGGGGCCAAGCTCCCTGCCATCCAGGACCGCTATACCAGGCAGAGAAAGGCCCAAAAGATTGTCAAAGACTCCAGCCACCCAACTCATACAATGTTATTTCAGCTACTCCACGGCAAGCGGTACAGATGCACCAAGTCTGGAACCAACAGGAACCTGAACAGCTTCTATCCCCAAGTCATAAGAATGCTAAAAAGTTAATCAGGGTTGCTATTTGTTTAACTATTTAACTATCTGCACTGACCGTTTTTGCACTAACTTTTTTGACTCATCACATACTCTACTACTACTGTTTAATATCTATCCTATTAACTAGTTACTCTATTCCTAGTTATATGTACATATATGTACATCAATTACCTCGTACCCCTGCACATCGACTTGGTACTAGTATCCTGTGTAAAAAGCCAAGTTATCATTGCTCATTGTATATTTATTATTATTTTATTATTACTTGTCATTACTTGTCTATTATTTCTCTATTTTTTCCTCTCTCTGCATTGTTGGCCTGTAAGTCTACACCTGTTGTTAACAAAGCATTTGACAAATAACATTTAATTTAATTTAAAATACAGCAGTGTGAAAAAATACTGTGATATCAACATGTCAATTAAGTGTATTAATAGTTTATTGTTTGGCACCCTATTTAATCAAGATAATATACGGTGGAACATTTAGTCAGCCACCAATTGTGCAAGTTCTTCCACTTAAAAAGAGAGAGAGAGGCCTGTAATTTTCATCATAGGTACACTTCAACTATGACAGACAAAATGAGAAAAGAAAATCCAGAGAATCACATTGTAGGATTTTTAATGATTTTTTTTTATCCTACAATGTGACTACACTTTTTTTGCCCCACTGTACATATTCCATTACACAGACAACTTGTGTTTTATAACATTGACCTTGAAAATAGCCCCTCCAAGAGCCTATAAAATAAGTAAACAGCCCACAGTTGATGATACATTGTGGATAAAAAACATATATCACCTTTTTCGCACACACCACACACACAGTAGTATGTGACTGAAAGAGCAAATATTCCACATCAATGTTAGAACCATGATTAACACCCCATGTCCAAACCTCTGTCAAAATTATGCACACGCCATACTGTAAGAAAATATTTTCTGTCAAAGTTAATACCCTCGACAGCTTTTCAGCTCTATCTGACAAAATAAACGAAATGCATAACCCTTTGACTTTAGAATTTGGGGATTTGGAAGACGACATGACAGACGTATCACCGCATTTCACATCTCCTCTGCCAAATAAGTATGAAAAAGCATGATTCATTTTCACAATATGCGGATGCATTGATGGTGCGAGGAGAGAGGAGGCAGGCAGGCGGGCGAGTCAGAGAGCGAGAGAGCAACCTTAACCTTGAGCTTTTTTTGTAAGTTGACATCTCTAAAAACATGTTCTTTTTTTCTTCGAGTGTGGGTTGTCAGCAGGGCTGTCTATGGCGAGGAGAGGCGACATTCACTAAGGAAGGACACGTGGCTTGGGGAAGAGGAGGAGGAGGAGGGGGGGTCTTCATAAAGTCACTCAGTGCTTCCCTGTCACTGTTAAGTAGACAGGTGCTTACCGTTAACACCCCTCCCTAATATCTTTATGAATATTTATAACTTTTTCCCCTTCTAATGCGTTGCTCGTTAATGTCACAGCTGCCAAATATTGACTATGACTTTATTTTTCAGAAATAGTGCCGAAATAATCCAGATTTTAAAGAGAGACTCTGGCGTGCTTAAATACATACCTTTTCCTCCATTCCCTTCGGCCAAAAGGCATTTCATTATCATAAGATGCTTTGTTTTTGTTTTTTTCTACTATCTTGTTGCAGTATAAATGCAGAATCTATATTTATTTACCTATGTATATCCCTTCATCTCCTTCAAACCCCATACTGTATGTACAGTATCCCTACTTTGTTTCTCATAGTCAGTGTGGTCAGTCGTGTTCTTATTGTGTTGGAGAACTTTGAGAGTTGAAGTAGGAGTTTATGCTGGGTATCATCAGTGGAAACGGGGGAAATTTACTCTCTGGTCTCCTGGGATTTTCTCCCAGATTACTCCCTAATTCTCGCTACGTTGCTGCATGTGCTTCTCTTCCCATGAAAAATTGGTCCGGAGACCAGGGTCGCAATCCACACTGTGAAAAACTGGGAGGGGGATGGGGAGGGGATTAAATGTAGTTCTTTATTTTCTGTTATAATGTCGTAATATTTGACCTTTACACCCAGTGGCTAAAGGCCTCAGTTAGACCATCTAGGGACTCCCATCTGAGGCAGATCTGGTATTAAGTAATATGTACAGTATCAGGCTGACCTTCGCAATCAGATGAGGGCAATCTGGGGTTTCAATCAAACTAGCGACTTGCTGTATGTTCAACATTTCCCAGCTCCTCAAAGAGTAAGACTCAATGCACACTGCTTCAACAGACAATGGTGTATTCATGCTCCAGCATAGACATGTTTACTGAATACTTTTGAGGTGGACTCTGATAAAGAGTGCTGTGGATGTACAGAATCAGTGCCCAAAATATGAGTAACTTCAGCTCATATCTGTGTAAAGCGATCATCTTCCTGTTGTGTGTCCTCCATCATTCCTCGGTTTTGGAAATCAAACTCTCTCACATATCTCATGCATTCTTTATCAGAACCCCATATTGTTATTCTTGTCTGCCATCTCCTTTTATTCCTTTTTTTATTCCGTTTTGAAAACTTAGGGATGCCCCCCTTCACCACTTTGCAGAAATCGATAGCTTTGCATCGATCAAGGCAGCATCAACTGTGAAGCGGTTTCTATGGAAGTGATATGAAATGAATTAATAAATCAGTGGTCTTAGATATAGACTGATCTTTAAACATTTAATTCCATGTGAAGTCTATCAAAGCATTGAATCCATCCATCAGAATAGGTGCTATTATGTGGTCAGAAATAGTCATACTGTCTGTCCACCACATACAGACAAATCAGGCTATTGCCGAGCAGATGGTTTTATTTGAAGTCCTATTAAGATGACTAGAATATACAGCATAATATACTCTGCACTGATAAATGCAACTGAGTCAACGGAAATATGAGTTTGCATGTGTGAGAGAGTGTGCTGGAGATGAAAGGAATGGAGAGTTAAAGTGTTGGACAGACACAAGAAGAGGTCTGTTATTTCTATAATTGCATTCTGTTGGGATGTCAGTACCAACCCCTATCTCTAAGAGTAAACAAATTAGCCTAGCGAAGCTTTGTCAAAGGTCAAAGTTGTGGACATAGACAGGAAGTAGCTAGTGTGACAGACTAACGCCTTTCTGGCTTATCGCTCAGGGAGGAACAGATGTTGGTGGCAACGCACCGTGTGATTATCGCCACGGTGATAGAGGAACAGAGGCGGCAGGCGGCCTTGGATGGATGCTGGTAATTACCCATACTCCCCTGGGAGGGAGATGACACGTGCCTGCCACTCTCCAAGATCACAGGGGCATAATTAGAGGTCCAGTAACAGTTGTTAATAGAGCAGCAAATAAAGGTAGCAGAGAGAGCTGGCACTGGGTGTAAAGCAGAGAGGGCTGGGACTGGGTGTAAAGGAGAGAGAGCTGGGACTGGGTGTAAAGGAGAGAGGGCCGGGACTGGGTGTAAAGGAGAGAGGGCTGGGACTGGGTGTAAAGGAGAGAGAGCTGGGACTGGGTGTAAAGGAGAGAGAGCTGGGACTGGGTGTAAAGGAGCGATAGTTGGGACTGGGTGTAAAAGAGAGAGAGCTGGGACTGGGTGTAAAGCAGAGAGGGCTGGGATTGGGTGTAAAGGAGAGAGGGCTGGGACTGGGTGTAAAGGAGAGAGGGCTGGGACTGGGTGTAAAGGAGAGAGAGCTGGGACTGGGTGTAAAGGAGAGAGGGCTGGGACTGGGTGTAAAGGAGAGAGGGCTGGGACTGGGTGTAAAGGAGAGAGAGCTGGGACTGGGTGTAAAGGAGAGAGGGCTGGGACTGGGTGTAAAGGAGAGAGAGCTGGAACTGGGTGTAAAGGAGAGAGAGCTGGGACTGGGTGTAAAGGAGAGATAGCTGGGACTGGGTGTAAAGCAGAGAGGGCTGGGATTGGGTGTAAAGGAGAGAGGGCTGGGACTGGTTGTAAAGGAGAGAGGGCCGGGACTGGGTGTAAAGGAGAGAGGGCTGGGACTGGGTGCAAAGGAGAGAGAGCTGGGACTGGGTGTAAAGGAGAGAGGGCTGGGATTGGGTGTAAAGTAGAGAGAGCTGGTACTGGGTGTAAAGGAGAGAGAGCTGGAACTGGGTTTAAATGAGAGAGAGCTGGGACTGGGTGCAAAGGAGAGAGAGCTGGAACTGGGTGTAAATGAGAGATAGCTGGGACTGGGCGTAAAGCAGAGAGATCTGGGACTGGGTGTAAAGCAGAGAGATCTGGGACTGGGAGTAAAGCATAGAGATCTGGGACTGGTTGTAAAGGAGAGAGAGCTGGGACTGGGTGACAAGGAGAGAGAGCTGGGACTGGGAGTAAAGCAGAGAGATTTGGGACTGGGTGTAAAGGAGAGAGAGCTGGGACTGGGTGTAAAGGAGAGAGAGCTGGGACTGGGTGTAAAGGAGAGAGAGCTGGGACTGGGTGCAAAGGAGAGAGAGCTGGGACTGGGTGTAAAGGAGAGAGAGCTGTGACTGGGTGTAAAGGAGTAAAGAGAGCTGGGACTGGGTGTAAAGGAGAGAGAGCTGGAACTGGGTGTAAATGAGAGAGAGCTGGGCCTGGGTGCTAAGGAGAGAGAGCTGGGACTGGGTGTAAATGAGAGATAGCTGGGACTGGGTGTAACGGAAAGAGAGCTGGGACTGGGTGTAAAGGAGAGAGAGCTGGGACTGGGTGTAAAGGAGAGAGAGCTGGCACTGGGTGTAAAGCAGAGAGGGCTGGGATTGGGTGTAAAGGAGAGAGGGCTGGGACTGGGTGTAAAGGAGAGAGGGCCGGGACTGGGTGTAAAGGAGAGAGGGCTGGGACTGGGTGCAAAGGAGAGAGAGCTGGGACTGGGTGTAAAGGAGAGAGGGCTGGGATTGGGTGTAAAGTAGAGAGAGCTGGTACTGGGTGTAAAGGAGAGAGAGCTGGAACTGGGTTTAAATGAGAGAGAGCTGGGACTGGGTGCAAAGGAGAGAGAGATGGAACTGGGTGTAAATGAGAGATAGCTGGGACTGGGCGTAAAGCAGAGAGATCTGGGACTGGGTGTAAAGCAGAGAGATCTGGGACTGGGAGTAAAGCATAGATATCTGGGACTGGTTGTAAAGGGAGAGAGCTGGGACTGGGTGACAAGGAGAGAGAGCTGGGACTGGGTGTAAAGCAGAGAGATCTGGGACTGGGTGTAAAGGAGAGAGAGCTGGGACTGGGTGTAAAGGAGAGATAGCTGTGACTGGGTGTAAAGGAGAGAGAGCTGGGACTGGGTGCAAAGGAGAGAGAGCTGGGACTGGGTGTAAAGGAGAGAGGGCTGGGATTGGGTGTAAAGGAGAGAGAGCTGGGACTGGGTGTAAAGGAGAGAGAGCTGGGACTGGGTGTAAAGGAGAGAGAGCTGGGACTGGGTGCAAAGGAGAGAGAGCTGGGACTGGGTGTAAAGGAGAGATAGCTGGGACTGGGTGTAAAGGAGAGAGAGCTGGGACTGGGTGACAAGGAGAGAGAGTAGGTACTGTGTGTAAAGGAGAAAGAGTAGGTACTGTGTGTAAATCAGAGAGAGATGGGACTGGGTGTAAAGGAGAGAGAGCTGGGACTGGGAGTAAAGCAGAGAGATCTGGGACTGGGTGACAAGGAGAGAGAGTAGGTACTGTGAGTAAAGGAGAAAGAATAGGTACTGTGTGTAAATCAGAGAGAGATGGGACTGGGTGACAAGGAGAGAGAGCTGGGACTGGGTGACAAGGAGAGAGAGTAGGTACTGTGTGTAAAGGAGAAAGAGTAGGTACTGTGTGTAAATCAGAGAGAGATGGGACTGGGTGTAAAGGAGAGAGAGCTGGGACTGGGAGTAAAGCAGAGAGATCTGGGACTGGGTGTAAAGGAGAGAGAGCTGGGACTGGGTGACAAGGAGAGAGAGCTGGGATTGGGAGTAAAGCAGAGAGATATGGGACTGTGTGTAAAGCAGAGAGATCTGGGACTGGGTGTAAAGGAGAGATAGCTGGGATTGGGTGTAAAGGAGAGAGGGCTGGGACTGGGTGTAAAGGAGAGAGGGCTGGGACTGGGTGTAAAGGAGAGAGAGCTGGGACTGGGTGTAAATGAGAGATAGCTGGGACTGGGTGTAAAGGAGCGATAGCTGGGACTGGGTGTAAAGGAGAGAGAGCTGGGACTGGGTGTAAAGGAGAGAGGGCTGGGACTGGGTGTAAAGGAGAGATAGCTGGGATTGGGTGTAAAGGAGAGAGGGCTGGGACTGGGTGTAAAGGAGAGAGGGCTGGGACTGGGTGTAAAGGAGAGAGAGCTGGGACTGGGTGTAAAGGAGAGATAGCTGGGACTGGGTGTAAAGGAGCGATAGCTGGGACTGGGTGTAAAGGAGAGAGAGATGGGACTGGGTGTTAAGGAGAGAGGGCTGGGACTGGGTGTAAAGGAGAGAGGGCTGGGACTGGGTATAAAGGAGAGAGGGCTGGGACTGGGTGTAAATGAGAGATAGCTGGGACTGGGTGTAAAGGAGCGATAGTTGGGACTGGGTGTAAAGGAGTGGCCTGGGACTGGGTGTAAAGCAGAGAGATCTGGGACTGGGAGTAAAGCAGAGAGATCTGGGACTGGGTGTAAAGGAGAGAGAGCTGGGTCTGGGTGACAAGGAGAGAGAGCTGGGACTGGCTGTAAATCTGGTACTGGCTGTAAATGAGAGAGGGCTGGGACTGGGTGCAAAGGAGAGAGAGCTGGGACTGGGTGTAAATGAGAGAGAGCTGGGACTGAGTGTCAAGGAGAGAGGGCTGGGACTGGGTGTAAATGAGAGAGAGCTGGGACTGGGTGTAAATGAGAGAGAGCTCGGCCTGGGTGCTAAGGAGAGAGAGCTGGGACTGGGTGTAAATGAGAGATAGCTGGGACTGGGTGTAACGGAAAGAGAGCTGGGACTGGGTGACAAGGAGAGAGAGTAGGTACTGTGTGTAAAGGAGAAAGAGTAGGTACTGTATGTAAATCAGAGAGAGATGGGACTGGGTGTAAAGGAGAGAGAGCTGGGACTGGGTGACAAGGAGAGAGAGCTGGGACTGGGTGACAAGGAGAGAGAGTAGGTACTGTGTGTAAAGGAGAAAGAGTAGGTACTGTGTGTAAATCAGAGAGAGATGGGACTGGGTGTAAAGGAGAGAGAGCTGGGACTGGGAGTAAAGCAGAGATCTGGGACTGGGTGTAAAGCAGAGAGATCTGGGACTGGGTGTAAAGGAGAGAGAGCTGGGACTGGGTGACAAGGAGAGAGAGCTGGGATTGGGAGTAAAGCAGAGAGATATGGGACTGTGTGTAAAGCAGAGATCTGGGACTGGGTGTAAACGAGAGATAGCTGGGATTGGGTGTAAAGGAGAGAGGGCTGGGACTGGGTGTAAAGGGAGAGAGGGCTGGGACTGGGTGTAAAGGTGAGAGAGCTGGGACTGGGTGTAAATGAGAGATAGCTGGGACTGGGTGTAAAGGAGCGATAGCTGGGACTGGGTGTAAAGGAGAGAGCTGGGACTGGGTGTTAAGGAGAGAGGGCTGGGACTGGGTGTAAAGGAGAGATAGCTGGGATTGGGTGTAAAGGAGAGAGGGCTGGGACTGGGTGTAAAGGAGAGAGGGCTGGGACTGGGTGAAAAGGAGAGAGAGCTGGGACTGGGTGTAAAGGAGAGATAGCTGGGACTGGGTCTAAAGGAGCGATAGCTGGGACTGGGTGTAAAGGAGAGAGAGCTGGGACTGGGTGTTAAGGAGATTGGGCTGGGACTGGGTGTAAAGGAGAGAGGGCTGGGACTGGGTGTAAAGGAGAGAGGGCTGGGACTGGGTGTAAATGAGAGATAGCTGGGACTGGGTGTAAAGGAGCGATAGTTGGGACTGGGTGTAAAGGAGAGAGGCCTGGGACTGGGTGTAAAGCAGAGATCTGGGACTGGGAGTAAAGCAGAGAGATCTGGGACTGGGTGTAAAGGAGAGAGAGCTGGGACTGGGAGTAAAGCAGAGATCCGGGACTGGGTGTAAAGGAGAGAGAGCTGGGACTGGGAGTAAAGCAGAGAGATCTGGTACTGGCTGTAAATGAGAGAGGTCTGGGACTGGGTGCAAAGGAGAGAGAGCTGGGACTGGGTGTAAAGCAGAGAGATCTGGGACTGGGTGTAAAGGAGAGAGAGCTGGGACTGGGTGACAAGGAGAGAGATCTGGGACTGGGAGTAAAGCAGAGAGATCTGGGACTGGGTGTAAATGAGAGGGGGTGCTGATGGATGATTTCCTTCTCTGTTGTCTAGCGTTTTTTCTCAATGCCATAACCTTACCGAAAACCACTGGGGACATTTAGAGTGGTTTCGGTTGTATTTGATGGTAGGAACGGCAATCTGTTTGAATCACTGGGCAATAAAATGAATGAGGGTAGAGACTTTGTTTTAGGAAGGAGCTGTCTTGTTCCTATATTTAGAGTTTAGCTTTGACATGGCATGGCGACTGGTCATTAGCAATAAAAATATAAATGTTTTTGGGGTTGCCTGTTTGCATGTTATTTTGAAATTAATACCTGTCACATATAGGTTTACAAACAATGTAAAAAAAAATGATTATCTTTGAGTTAATAAAACTGCATGCAAACTTGGTCTCAACCATTTACAAACTAAGACGGCTACAAAATGCAGGTGTTTCAGCCTAGCTCAGTGCTTTCTGTGGTAGGGCAGCCAGCAGAAAATAAGGGGTTGGTAAAGGTCTGTAGTTGTGCCGTTTTTCCATCACTCCTGGGGACACTAGGTCATCGCCAAATCTAAGGGTTGAGCTCGAAAATTCAAGCCTCTTGGGTGCTGCCATAGAGTTACATTTGAAGTGCCCATCCAAGAAGGCTCAAGGTTATTGGCCACAGATAAAATTACGTCAAATTACATGATATCTACAGTAGCTTTGATTGGACTTTAAAAATCTTGGCTTACAAGCTAGCAGTCATCATCAACAATCAAGTCGACAATCTACTGGCAAATGCTTTTTAATCCTTGTCATATGAAGATAAATAATGAAGAGAAATTATATATAAAACATATCGGTGCTCATTGGCCATTGGACACAAACATTACACAACAAGTTGGAAATTGCAAATTCAACAATGAGTGGTTTATAAGAAATCAATGGCTAACTGCTAACATTGCAAAGCAATCACTAGCCTGTTATTCAGTGGAGAGGGTGTGTGGTCCAAAGTCTGGGTTTAAGGGTCTCTTTTCCACACTTAAAAGGATAAATATTTAGCATTGGCCATGCTGTCAATCCAGCATGACTTCTGCCGTGTTCAAAACAACTGGAAACTCAGAACTGGGAAATCTGCCTTCCGTGAGTTCAAGACAACTGGAAACTGGGAAAAAAACAAGCGTTTTGAACTTGGGCCTCTTTCTAGAGCTCCGATCTGACAATCACTGATGTCATCATGATTTAACCTTGTTTTTTTCAGAGTTCCCAGTTGTCTTGAAACCACCAAACACCCAGAGAATACCAGACTTTGATGACAAAATCTGCCCACGAAGGACAGCCGTGCCACCTTGCTGTTCAAGTGAGCACAGCACAACAAGGTGAGTCAAAAATGTATTGTATGCTGCTGCATAAATTATGTAATATGCCATGGAGATATGTATACTGTAGCTAAGAAAGTAATACTAAGTGTATGTTGTGTAGTAAGATGTTAGAAGCCCATGTGCCTCACCTTAATAATTTGGTCCCTTTTCCACTCATAATTTTGCCTACTGTTCTGGTGGTACACATGTAACCTATAGCCTGTTTTAGAGAAATGTAATGTCTCTGAGGAAATGCCATTCAGCTGAAGACCAAGGTCAGCCTGCAGGCAGCCAGCCTGCCACAAGGAGTCTCTAGAGAGCGATGAGCCAAGTAAAGCCCCCTCCAGAACGTCTCTTGCACTGTGATGCACTTCCTTAGACTGCTGTGCCACTCGAGAGTTGCTCATTCATGTCTTCATCCGAATTACGGATTGCCTGTTATCCGCTCTTCGTTCCCTTATGACATAGTTTGTACATCTCAATTGTTAGTAGAAAACAAATTTGTTTAAGCAAGTCAACCACATCAGCTAAGTTTTTTTAAAGGCAGTAATTGAGGCTGAATGAACTGTTTCACTGCCAGACAAGGCTATGCTGATAACCCGGTGTAGCAAGGTGTTGGGACTTCTGTTGGGACTCTGCTGTTGACACAGCTTTATGTAGGCCCTAATAGTATGTGGGCACCGTTTGTCACTGTTATAGTGCAATTAATGTATTGTTTAGTGTTGAGTTGTGGCTTTGCTGGCATGCATCATTTATTTTTAGTTTTAGTTTGCCCCACAAAGATTTACTTGCTAAAATCGCAAAGAGGTGTGTGTCATCACGAGACACTGAAGTTACATGAAGTTGTAACCCACCTTTTCAATAAACTTCATCCTTTTACCTTGAACGAATGATTTCAACCTGAAGTTTGAGCTCACCCAAGACAATTGAACAAACTCTCAGAAATGCCATTTTGTCATCACAAAGAGGAGTTTTATGTTGAGCTACAAAGAAGCTGAAGTGTGCAACAACACTATCACCAGCTCACCTCACGCCCGACATCAGTCTAAACCCCCCCCCCCCTCCAAAAAAAGAAAAATCTTAAGTGCAGCAACGTTCAGCAGTCAGTGACAGGTGTGCTTTTGTCCGTGTCGTGATGGCAAGAGTGCCCACGACACATGGCTCTTAAAAGCTCTGTGGAAGGCCTCCCATGTCAGAGCATATCACAGCAGCCTTTTAACGGCACAAAACCTCTCTGACAGCCCCAAAATGGCTCCTCACGCTCCCCTTTGTTCTACAGGCACTCCCCGTAAACGGGAACATTTGACCCTTTCTTTCATTTGACGGCCCTATGAATTCTTCAGGGTGAAAAGGCTTAATGGATAAAAAATACCATTTGGACGGAGAAAAGTTAGCAAGCACACTTATCCATGTACAGGGAAACCGTGGTGTGTCAGAATCCTTCTTTTCAACTTCTCTACCTTAGAAAGTACTTCAGAAACCCTGCTGGAGTGGGTTTGATGTCAGTAGACATGCATTTGATATATGTGGCAGCTTGACAAATAACACAAAGTGTGCTGTATGACATGTAAATACAACATATTTTTTTATGAAAGTAGCAGATCATTGTGTGTGAGTGTGAGTGTGAGTGTGTGTGTGTGTGTGTGTGTGTGTGTGTGTGTGTGTGTGTGTGTGTGTGTGTGTGTGTGTGTGTGTGTGTGTGTGTGTGTGTGTGTGTGTGTGTGTGTGTGTGTGTGTGTGTGTGTGTGTGGCGTGTGTGTGTGTGGCGTGTGTGTGTCCCTAAGCTGCCATTGTGCCGCATGGCGCTGTGCTTGGCGACAGACCCTGTAATAGGAGGCTGGAATGGGATCACTGCAGAGATAATGTGTTCGTTTGCCAGTCAGCCTTGTCTTCCTCAGCAGAGGGGAGTTCCTGGGAGAATTAGGCACGCTAAGGCTGACACAGAATACCCACCCAGATAAATGGAAAGGCTTTGGTAGGACATATTTTTTGCATTTACTCGCTGACCCAAAAAAGTGATGTCCGCTAAATGAGACCCTCAGGGAGCTTCAAAGGGAAGTGGCTATTTCCTCGTCTGCTAGAACGCATATCACAGAATAGAGCTCAATCTTTTCAATGGCCGTTGTTCAGTTTTTAAAGACAGGGCTCTGCTAGGAGTAATTTATTTAATGCCCGATGCCAATTTATACGTAATTTTAGCCAGGAGAAAGGGATATCCATAGGCCATCTATTTTAGGAGAAATAACCATACCGTAAGCATTCAATTGTGTATTTCAGATCATTTCAAAGGCTGAATGTGTGGTATTGTGAATTTCATGTAAATGGTTGTCAAAACTCCTAGGTCGTTTAAAATTCCAAAACCACATCTATTTCTAGTTCCCACTTTTCAAACATTTTCCTTTAATGAAGCCCACCATTCCAGTTGGTATGTTAGTCCTCCCTTCTCTTCCTGCTCATTTGAAGCTCTGTGGTGATAAGCAGAAACATTCAACAGTGTAAAATTCTCCTCTCCACAGTCCACACGCTCTTTGTTGTGTGTTGGTCTCGCGCAGGGCATCAATATTTGATCGGGGGAGAAAGAACGCTTTCCTCATGCCCTAGCTAATGAAGGGTGTGTGTGTGTGTGTCTCTGTGTGATGTAACAGCTCTCTAGGGTGAAGGTACACAAACCACAGCACCAGCACCATCACCACGGTTCTCTGGAGACCCAGACTCCCTCAGTCGTGACAGTGGGTCAGTTTTACCTCCCCATAAGAAACTTAGGCATGCTCAGTAACTGTATTCGATCTGATGCTAGGTTCACTGAGAGATCGATTCATACAACCTTCTGCATTTAAAGGGCAGGCATTACTAAATTAACATACCTTGTGACTTGATTACTGACCGATTTAGGTCATAGTATTGGTATATCAAATCAGTAGTTAACGCTGATCAAATCGAATCCTTACTGGAACTGCGCTGTGAGACATGCCGTCATATTCCTCTGATGCGTTGCGTCGAAACTGATTTGGCAACCTTTTGTCCCGGCTAATATGGTTCAAATCAATATCAATGCTTGCCCTTGGTCTGACATGGGAGGCCTTGATCAATATTGATATTGATTGATAAGTGGTATTGATGTAGGGCCAAAAGAGTCAGGTAGGGCTGGTAGGTTAAGGCTAATCAGTTTAAGTTGGCCAGAGGCAGTTTAAGATGGGAGATAAACTGTGTTAAAATGGCTGACTTATTGGGGAGTGAGCTCTGTTCTGGATGGGTCGTGGAGGTCTGAAAAACCTGAGGGACCCAGGGGGAGGTCTGGATGGGCTAGCCCAGGGGAAGTGTCTTGGAGACAGACAGGGGGCCTCCTCTCAGTCCCCTGACTCTGATCTGATCCACACCTGGACAATATCACTGCTGGACGGCTTTAGCTGGAAGCCAAGGACCAATGAGCAGACTGAATGTGTTTGAAGCGTGACAAAGATCTAGTTGAATTGTTTTCTGTTTTGGTAATACCAAGCTCAAAACCATAAACAGATGAAACACGTTATAATATGATGGGTACCAATATGCATTTTAAGAAAAATGTATCTTAAAAGATTCCTAAGGTGGGCCTAACCAGGCTTCCAGGGTAGAACACATTTCTCTGTGGTGGGAGCTGACTGTGACACGCTACAGGGGTGTTGAAATAAAAATACATGTGGATGGAGTAGACCCACAGAGGGCATGCCTCTCTCACCACCAACACTCTATCTATCTCTCTCTCTCTTTTTCATTCTCTCCGTCCCTCTCTCTCTCTCTGAGGTATATGCCTGCAGTAATATAAATCCAAGCCCAGGTCGAGAGAGAGCGGTAGAGAGAGGTAGAGACAGATAGAGAGAGAGAGAGCGTTAGAGAGTGAGAGGTAGAGAGAGGGAGGTAGATGTAGGGGGAGAGAGAGAGAGAGAGATAGACATAGAGAGAGAGCGAGAGAGAGGTAGACATAGAGAGAGAGAGAGAGAGAGAGAGAGAGAGAGAGAGAGAGAGAGAGAGAGAGAGAGAGAGAGAGAGAGAGAGAGAGACTAACTGCTGCCTGCATCTCATTTACAGCTGGCTGTACCCAGGACCCAGGCAGGCAACAGGAGCCAAAGCACCAAGCCCAGAGTAACCTAGTAAATCCTCAGATCCGGCAGGGAGAGCACAGTCACACACCAAGCTTCTCAGTGGTCGCAACACAGACTGGGGTGAGGGGGCATTGGTGGGAGTGTATGGGTATATAGAGAGGATTGGTATTACTTGAAGTATTACTTGGATATCTGTATGGTTGAATGTCTGGAGATAGCACAACATTCTTTGTTTGTGGTATGTAAGGTGTTGCTGTGACAACCTTACACCCTCAGCCAATTGTGGTTGTTCTTACATTTACATTTACATTTAAGTCATTTAGCAGACGCTCTTGTCCAGAGCGACTTACAAATTGGATAATTCTTCACCATCACTCCAGACCCTGAGCGAGCTACAGTTGCTGCCTCTTTTCTTCTCTCGTCCCTGACCCATGTGTGTGTGCCTCCGTGTGAATACCATTTTGTCCGTCTGTGTGTGTAATAATGTGTCCTCACAGCAGCCATAAGTTACTCTGGTAAAGCACCTCTGGCCCTTCTGGTTGGGCCCGGAGCCCCAGCATGGGATCATCACGGCCCAGGGACACAGAGACAGAGGGGAATGTCAACTCAACAACTCAAAGACACAGTCTCAGTCTCTCTCTCTCTCTCTCTCTCTCTCTCTCTCTCTCTCTCTCTCTCTCTCTCTCTCTCTCTCTCTCTCTCTCTCTCTCTCTCTCTCTCTCTCTCTCATTATAAAGGAGTCAGTTAAGAACAGACTCTACGCTCCTTCTGCCAGCGCCGATTTTGTACCAGGACTAGAATGGATGGTTTCTTATGACAGAGACAGTCATTAATGCTTGCAAAATATTTCCAATAACACCATTCACAATTGTACGTTTTATTGATTGTCCTTCTGCCTTCTACTAGGTTTTGTGTGAGGGGAAAAACGGGCTGTTGGCAACTAAAACATGAGCACAGGATTATAAAGCAAAATTCAACACACCTGCAAAGACCCTCTCCATCTGTCATAGCACATTGAGAGGTGGGGGGGGGTAAAGAACAACACCAGTGGTTACAGTTTGAAAGTATAGGGGACGATTGATACCCCCTACTTCCTAATGGTGTCTTCAAGGGGACCTTGGACATTATTCATACAGCTACAGAAGGAGGGGCAGTACAGCGGCAATCCAATTCGACTCTAATCCCAACAGAACCTCTCCTCTACTCCGACATAGTTTTTGCTTATTGGAGGGGTTTGGAGAGATTGATGAAACCAGCAGCGTTGGATGGAATAAACATACCACTCCTCTTCCAATAAGTCAGATACCAATGACCTCTTCCACATAATTGCAATTTTTTGGGGCATAATCCCACTTGTTGTCAGACATGAGATGCCAAGGCCTGTCATAAAAGAGCTACATTTGCACCGCAAACAGAGAGGGGTCGTGTTGGAAGGAAAACGGACGGGAGCCTTCTTTCATTGAATTCAGCTCTCCCTTAAACCAGTGATTTGCCAATAAATTGGGTGCTTTGTTACTTCATTGAAAAATATTAAGATGAGTTTGCTATCGATTTCATTTTTTACTGGCTCCTCGTTTTCCTCGCTCCCATCCTCCTTCCTTCCTTCCACCTCACTCCATCCCTCCTCATCCCTCGTTCCTCTGCTGGCTGTTTGGTGCAGGGCAGAGAGGCAGGCGGGCAGCGGGCTGGGAGGCTGTCAGGTGAGACACCATTAGACTGGCTCCTGACAGCCTCCAGTAATGACCTCTGATGGAGGGAAGAGCTCTAATGTTTTGCTCAGGGGCTAGACTTTCACTCTCTCTCTCACTCTCTCTCGCTCTGACTCTCTCGCTTATCTCTCAATTTCTCTTTCTCTAACTCTCTCTGACTCTCTTTCTCTTTTAGCCTTTCTCTCTCTTTAACGCCCCCTTCTGACCTTTCTCCAACTCTCTGTTGTCCAGGCTGAGTGAGTGATAGGGCCCAGCAGTGCTCCCTTGCACGTCACTCCTTCGCACACAAGCAGAAACACAAATGCTCGTTACAACCAACTGCCTCATATGCCTGATGGATGGAAATGGCATCAATTCTGGCCTTCCCTTACCTTGATTCTCAAGGCAGACCTCTTGTCATTCGGGTGTATGTGTGTGTGTGTATGAAGTGTGTGTGTGTGTGTGTGTGTGTGTGTGTGTGTGTGTGTGTGTGTGTGTGTGTGTGTGTGTGTGTGTGTGTGTGTGTGTGTGTGTGTGTGTGTGTGTGTGTGTGTGTGTGTGTGTGTGTGTGTGTGTGTGTGTGTGTGTGCGTGCCTGTGTGCGTGCCTGTGTGCGTGCCTGTGTGCGTGTGTGTGTGTGTGTGTGTGTGTGTGTGTGTGGCTCGCAGTCCGTATACATTTCAAAGCTCCATACAGATTACAGTAGAAGATGTCTAATCTGTCTGTTGCCATTTCCTCCCATTGAGAGAGAAATTGGCCGGATCACATTTTTGGGAGTTTCTACCGCAAGGATTGGAATAATCTTTATCTTGCTTCACAGTCTCATCATCTCACCATCACGACTAGATTGGTGGTTGTCAGAGCTTCGCTATGCCCCTCTACCCCCATGAACTATTCCTCCATGTCTCTGACTGGCTTACAGAGTTTACTGTATGCTTGTAATTCTTTCCATCCCAAAAGGCTTTGTAACAACATGAATGGAGACATTTGCAGGATAAAATCAATTGATGCAAACTTGGCAAATGTTTCCTGGGCTATTCTTCAACATGAACTCCTAAAGGTAACCAGGAAAAAGGAGACAGATGCATCTGGTTTTGGATAGAAGCTATGACCAGTTTCTGAGTGTATGATCGCCTTTTTTGTAGGGCCAATTTTGTAAACCATTTTCTCATACCCAAATTGCTCTACACCTGCCATCAATTATTCACTTAAACTACCCAGTTAATCTGTGGATCCAGCATTCCAAAATGTTTTGCATATTTTCCCTTTGATAAAGCTTGATAAAAGGGAAAATGTAAGACACCATTCTCAGGCTTACATAATCACAGAAAGGCATGTTTGAGAGGCCAACCATACTGCCCCCATAATGCACTCTGCCACAGCACCACACCGCTCCAGTATACCATAATTCTTTACTCTGACTATAGCCGATTGACCAACATCTCATCACTAGATCTATTTGACTAATGACCATCCAGCTCCTGCTCCAAAGATGATATATTGTTGTTACCTTTCCTCTCATTCCAGACCCACAAAATGCCTGGTGTTCACAAGTTTGGGAGTGAAGAGAGCGAGGGACTGTTGAGCTCTGGGCCCCTGTGGCTGTTTGCCTGGCTTTCTGACATCATAGGGTACGGCAGTCTCTGATCCGCCAGCTCAGAGACACCATCTGATCTGACAGGCTTAATTGACTATGTCAGCCCCTTCAAAACCATTTCCCCCTCGCGCTGACAGCAATCTAGAATTGACAAATTAGCAGAAACTTTAACCTTTTAGACTGATTATAATGTGTTCTGAAGGAAACAAATGAACTTCCATTTGTTAACGTCAGGCTTTGGTTCAAGTCGTATAAAAAAAAGGAAAGGCAATCTGGAGGATGATTTGGGAGTTTGTGTGTCATATAAATTAAATGTTTTGTCTTGGCTTTGATGAAGAGTTCCATTCTTGTTCTAGAGATTGTGTGGTGTGTTTCACAGTAGGTGAGAGATTTAATTGCAGTTATTGATTTAGTAATTTTCAACAAAAAGCTTTCATTTTGTTCAGATGTATTTCTTTAGCGACTACAATTGCGTGTAAAATAAGACAGAAATGATAGAGATGTACAAATGTAAATATTTCAATGTCATCATTTTGAATTCTAGCATACAATTAAACGTCAACAATTATATGCAAATCTGGAAAACATGCACCTTTTTGCAATATGGCGAGATGTATTTAGAAAGATTCTGACTAACCAATAGATGGACATGTGCAGTTGTGTGAAGAGGCCTAGTTGTATTTCCCAGCCTGTTAACTTGTATCTGGTGAGTGGAGAGGGAGCAGAGCAGTGTTCACACATACTGTCTAACAGCTTGTCAAGTGAAACTGTTGCCTTAATATTTGTGGCTATTACACTAATTAGAGGACAGCACACAGATGGTGCTGTTTCACAAACTCACAGACTGAGAATCAAAATGGCATCACTGGCAACATTAGTGATGGCCTGTAGAAGAGAATACACCCCTCAAAAAAAACATATCACTACTTTCTTCCAGCCCTCATTTTAAGAACTTGTATTTTTTTCCCCCAGTCAAATTGACGTTAAAAGGCCTTTCTCCCTTGATGAAAAAGACGGGTCTTTAGTGGTGAAACAATGGTACTTGGGTACCATATGCTGCTTTAAACTCTGCAAGACAGCTGTAGAGCCAAAGTGTTTCTGGAGGTCGGCCAAGTCCCAGGCAGAAGAAGCTTTTCCACTGGATGGAAAATGGTTCCAGCTATCAGGAAGAAGCCACTTTTCATTGACTCGCTTCCAGATGCAGGGTAGTGAGTTCTATAGAGGATGGGAGAGCGTCTGGGGTTGTGTAACTGGGCTTCTCACAGTGTGTGTGTGTGTGTGTGTGTGTGTGTGTGTGTGTGTGTGTGTGTGTGTGTGTGTGTGTGTGTGTGTGTGTGTGTGTGTGTGTGTGTGTGTGTGTGTGTGTGTGTGTGTGTGTGTGTGTGTGTGTGTGTGTGTGTGTGTGGTATACCGTACATCAGCATGACCTGTGTGAGTGAGTCCCAGTTCTGCTCTGATTAGGGCAGAGAGGAAGTGAAGTCTTCTAAAGGTGGGCACTGCTGATTGGACTGGTCTTAAAAGGTGAGTTGTAATGATTGGACTGTTTCTGAAGATGGGCCCTGCTGATTGGACTGGTCACCCTGGTGCCCTCCACTTTAACCCTTCTTTGGGAGAATCTCAATTGCATACTCCTCGTGTCCTCTCTCCTTGCCTCCTTCTCAAAACCCATTGGATAAGAAAGTCAGAGTTCTCTCCCCTCTGATCTTCTCCTCCAATGGGTTTTGATGTGTCACAGGAAGGCCAAGAAAATCCCCAAAGACCTCAGCCTCCCGAGCCACGGCCTGTTCACCCCGTTACCATCTAGAAGACAGAGACAGTACAGGTGCATCAAAGATGGGACCGAGAGACTGAGAAACATCTTCTATCTCCAGGCCAACCCACTGTTCCTAGGCCATCATTGAAATAAGAATTTGTTCTCAACTGACCTGCCTAGTTAAAAAAACGTTGGGGGAGGTTCTCTTCTGCATTGTTCATCCAATCCAGTTATATGGAGGAGTTAAGATGGAGTGTTGCCTTGTTAATGTCCAAAAACTGAAGTTTATTAGAATGTCCTACGTAGATTGTATTTTCAACCAGCAACTATCAGGGTATAACACTGAACTAATTCTTACACACTTTCAAAGTTTCATCAGCTGTTAGACAAATATGACACAAAACACAGAGAAACAGAATGTTGACTGCAGTGGACCTTTAAATCTGTTTTTTGGGGGGTTATGAAATAATTCCACAGTGTAGAAGCTGAATAGTGAATATATCTTTGACATAGCACTGACTCCTTTTCTGACTTAGCAATTTAGGAGAAGCTCTTATCCAGAGCAATTTACAGGAACAATTAGGGTTACAGGCACATTAACAGACTAACTCAGTCGGCTCAGGGATTCAAACCAGCGACTTTCCAGTTACTGGCCCAACATACTTAACCGCTAGGCTACCTGCCGCCCATAGGATGTCTCTGTCAGTCAAAACACATTCCATCACAGACTTGCCCAAGGGTACAGACCTAGTGCACCTTCTCAACAATGTTACATTGTTCGCCACATATACCATATCCACCACAAAGAAATGCAAGATTCAATATATGTAATGAGACCATTCTGTAACATGATCCCCTGTGTAAAAAAAGTCAGTAGATTTTATATTGAGTAGGTGAGCTTTTGTGTGGTGCTGGTAGATGGTTTCAACGAGGTGAGAAGTTTCCAATAGCTGCATTTTTCCAGTGGCAGGGATTACACTAAATGTTTGGCCCATGTCTGAATGTCTTTCAACTCATCTCTGGCATGTCAATATGATCCCATTGAATAATACCTGTTTGTGTACGTTTGTAAATCACGACTTTTCCTAAATCATTATGACGATTAAATTAGTCCTGGACCAATGTTTGAAGCATAGAAGTAATGACAATATATAAAACCATTAAAAATAATTGGCAGAAGAATATAAGTCAACAAATTATTCTTAGGGTTATACATGTCTGGGCATATGATGTCACTGCTAGTTGTGTCTTCTTACTTATCTTCCAGATAAACTGTACCTGGGTAAGTTCCAGATGTTCCCTTGTCCAGAAAGTCTTCTTTAATATTATATAAAAGCAGCCTTCGCTGTTCTCTCTCTCTCTCTCTGCTCTCTCTGTTCTCTCTCTCTGCTCTCTGTGTTCTCTCTCTCTCTCTGCTCTCTCTGTTCTTTCTCTCTCTGCTCTATCTGTTCTTTCTCTCTGCTCTCTCTGTTCTCTCTCTCTCTCTGCTATCTGTTCTATCTCTCTCTGCTCTCTCTGTTCTCTCTCTCTCTGCTCTCTCTGTTCTCTCTCTCTGCTATCTGTTCTCTCTCTCTGCTATCTGTTCTCTCTCTCTGCTCTCTCTGTTCTCTCTCTCTCTGCTCTCTCTGTTCTCTCTCTCTCTGCTCTCTCTGTTCTCTCTCTCTGCTATCTGTTCTCTCTCTCTGCTCTCTCTATTCTCTCTCTCTGCTATCTGTTCTCTCTCTCTGCTCTCTCTATTCTCTCTCTCTGCTATCTGTTCTCTCTCTGCTCTCTCTGTTCTCTCTCTCTCTGTTCTCTCTGTTCTCTCTCTCTCTGCTCTCTCTGTTCTCTCTCTCTCTGCTCTCTCTGCTCTCTCTCTCTGCTATCTGTTCTCTCTCTCTCTGCTCTCTGTTCTCTCTCTCTGCTCTCTCTGTTCTCTCTCTCTGCTCGCTCTGTTCTCTCTCTCTCTGCTCTCTCTGTTCTCTCTCTCTCTGCTCTCTCTGTTCTCTCTGTTCTCTCTCTGCTCTCACTGTTCTCTCTCTCTCTGCTCTCGCTGTTCTCTCTCTCTCTCTGCTCTCGCTGTTCTCTCTCTCTCCGTTCTCTCTGCTCTCTCTGTTCTCTCTCTCTTTGCTATCTGCTCTCTCTCTCTCTGCTCTCTCTGTTCTCTCTCTCTCTGCTCTCTCTATTCTCTTTCGCTCTCTCTCTCTGTTCTCTCTCGCTCTCTCTCTCTATTCTCATTCACTCTCTCTCTCTCTCTGTTCTCTCTCTCTCTGTTCTCTCTGTTCTCTCTCTCTCTGTTCTCTCTGTTCTCTCTGTTCTCTCTCTCTCTCTCTCTCTGTTCTCTCTGTTCTCTCTCTCTCTCTCTCGCTCTCTCTCTGCTCTCTCTGTTCTCTCTCCCTCTGTTCTCTCTGTTCTCTCTGTTCTCTCTCTCTCTGTTCTCTCTGTTCTCTCTCTCTCTCTCTCTCTCTCTCTCTCTCTCTCTCTCTCTCTCTCTCGCTCTCTCTGTTCTCTCTGTTCTCTCTCTCTCTGTTCTCTCTCTCTCTCTCTCTGTTCTCTCTGTTCTCTCTCTCTCTCTGTTCTCTCTGTTCTCTGTTCTCTCTGTTCTCTCTCTCTCTCTGTGTTCTCTCTGTTCTCTCTCTCTCTCTGTCGCTCTCTCTCTGCTCTCTCTCTCTCTCTCTTCTCTCTCTCTCTGTTCTCTCTCTCTCTCTGTTCTCTCTCTCTGTTCTCTCTCTCTCTCTGTTCTCTCTCTGTTCTCTCTCTCTCTGTTCTCTCTCTCTCTCTCTGTTCTCTCTGTTCTCTCTGTTCTCTCTCTCTCTCTCTCTCTCTCTCTCTCTCTCTCTGTTCTCTCTCTCTCTCTGTTCTCTCTGTTCTCTCTGTTCTCTCTGTTCTCTCTGTTCTCTCTCTCTCTGCTCTCTCTGTTCTCTCTGTTCTCTCTCTCTCTCTGTTCTCTCTGTCTCTGTTCTCTCTGTTCTCTCTCTCTCTGTTCTCTCTCTCTCTGTTCTCTCTGTTCTCTCTCTCTCTCTGTTCTCTCTGTTCTCTCTGTTCTCTCTCTCTCTGTTCTCTCTCTCTCTGTTCTCTCTGTTCTCTCTCTCTCTCTCTGTTATCTCTGTTCTCTCTGTTCTCTCTGTTTTCTCTCCCCCTCTCTCCCTCTCTGTTCTCTCTGTTCTCTCTCTCCCTCTCTCCCTCTCTGTTCTCTCTGTTCTCTCTCTCCCTCTCTCTCTCTCTGTTCTCTCTGTTCTCTCTCTCCCTCTCTCCCTCTCTGTTCTCTCTGTTCTCTCTCTCTGTTCTCTCTGTTCTCTCTGTTCTCTCTCTCTGTTCTCTCTGTTCTCTCTGTTCTCTCTCTCTCTCTGCTCTCTCTCTCTCTCTCTCTCTCTCTCTCTCTCTCTCTCTCTGTTCTCTCTGTTCTCTCTGTTCTCTCTCTCTCTGTTCTCTCTCTCTCTATTCTCTCTGTTCTCTCTGTTCTCTCTGTTCTCTCTCTCTCTGTCTCTCTCTCTCTCTCTCTCTCTCTGTTCTCTCTCTCTCTCCCTCTCTCCCTCTCTGTTCTCTCTGTTCTCTCTCTCCCTCTCTCCATCTCTCCCTCTCTGTTCTCTCTGTTCTCTCTGTTCTATCTCTCTCTGTTCTCTCTGTTCTCTCTCTCTCTCTCTCTCTGTTCTCTCTGTTCTCTCTGTTTTCTCTCTCTCTGTTCTCTCTCTCTCTCTCTCTGTTCTGTTCTATCTCTGTTCTCTCTCTGTTCTCTCTGTTCTCTCTGTTCTCTCTGTTCTCTCTCTCTCTCTCTCTCTCTCTCTCTCTCTCTCTCTCTCTGTTCTCTCTGTTCTCTCTGTTCTCTCTCTCTCTCCCTCTCTCCCTCTCTGTTCTCTCTGTTCATTCTCTCCCTCTCTCCCTCTCTGTTCTCTCTGTTCTCTCTGTTCTCTCTCTCTCTGTTCTCTCTCTCTCTGTTCTCTCTGTTCTCTCTGTTCTCTCTCTCTCTGTTCTCTCTGTTCTCTCTCTCTGCTCTCTCTGTTCTCTCTGTTCTCTCTCTCTCTCTGTTCTCTCTGTTCTCTCTGTTCTCTCTCTCTCTGTTCTCTCTCTCTCTTTGTTCTCTGTTCTCTCTCTCTCTCTCTCTGTTCTCTCTCTCTGTTCTCTCTGTTCTCTCTCTCTGTTCTCTCTGTTCTCTCTGTTCTCTCTCTCTCTGTTCTCTCTGTTCTCTCTGTTCTCTCTGTTCTCTCTCTCTGTTCTCTCTGTTCTCTCTGTTCTCTCTCTCTCTGTTCTCTCTGTTCTCTCTGTTCTCTCTGTTCTCTCTCTCTCTCTCTCTCTCTCTCTCTCTCTCTCTCTCTCTCTGTTCTCTCTCTCTGTTCTCTCTCTCTCTCCCTCTCTCCCTCTCTGTTCTCTCTGTTCATTCTCTCCCTCTCTCCCTCTCTGTTCTCTCTGTTCTCTCTGTTCTCTCTCTCTCTGTTCTCTCTCTCTCTCTCTCTGTTCTCTCTGTTCTCTCTGTTCTCTCTCTCTCTGTTCTCTCTGTTCTCTCTCTCTCTCTCTCTCTGTTCTCTCTGTTCTCTCTGTTCTCTCTCTCTCTCTGCTCTCTCTCTGCTCTCTCTGTTCTCTCTGTTCTCTCTCTCTCTCTCTGTTCTCTCTCTCTCTCTCTCTCTCTCTCTGTTCTCTCTCTCTGTTCTCTCTCTCTCTCTGTTCTCTCTGTTCTCTCTGTTCTCTCTCTCTCTGTCTCTCTGTTCTCTCTGTTCTCTCTCTCTCTCTCTCTGTTCTCTCTGTTCTCTCTGTTCTCTCTCTCTCTGTTCTCTCTGTTCTCTCTCTCTCTCCCTCTCTCCCTCTCTGTTCTCTCTGTTCATTCTCTCCCTCTCTCCCTCTCTGTTCTCTCTGTTCTCTCTGTTCTCTCTCTCTCTGTTCTCTCTCTCTGTTCTCTCTGTTCTCTCTCTCTCTGTTCTCTCTGTCTCTCTCTCTCTCTCTCTCTGCTCTCTCTGTTCTCTCTGTTCTCTCTGTCTCTCTCTCTCTCTCTGTTCTCTCTGTTCTCTCTGTTCTCTCTGTTCTCTCTCTCTCTCTGCTCTCTCTCTGCTCTCTCTGTTCTCTCTGTTCTCTCTGTTCTCTCTCTCTCTCTCTCTCTCTCTGTTCTCTCTCTCTCTCTCTCTCTCTCTCTGTTCTCTCTGTTGTCTCTGTTCTCTCTCTCTCTGTTCTCTCTGTTGTCTCTGTTCTCTCTCTCTCTGTTCTCTCTGTTCTCTCTCTCTCTCTCTCCGTTCTCTCTGTTCTCTCTGTTCTCTCTGTTCTCTCTCTCTCTGTTTCTCTCTCTCTGTTCTCTCTGTTCTCTCTCTCTCGCTGTTCTCTCTGTTCTCTCTGTTCTCTCTCTCTCTGTTCTCTCTCTCTCTGTTCTCTCTCTCTCTGTTCTCTCTGTTCTCTCTGTTCTCTCTCTCTGTTATCTCTGTTCTCTCTGTTCTCTCTGTTTTCTCTCTCCCTCTCTCCCTCTCTGTTCTCTCTGTTCTCTCTGTTTTCTCTCTCCCTCTCTTCCTCTCTGTTCTCTCTGTTCTCTCTCTCCCTCTCTAACTCTCTGTTCTCTCTGTTCTCTCTCTCCCTCTCTCCCTCTCTGTTCTCTCTGTTCTCTTTCTCTGTTCTCTCTGTTCTCTCTGTTCTCTCTCTCTCTGTTCTCTCTGTTCTCTCTGTTCTCTCTGTTCTCTCTGTTCTCTCTCTCTCTCTCTCTCTCTCTCTCTCTCTCTCTCTCTCTCTCTCTCTCTGTTCTCTCTGTTCTCTCTGTTCTCTCTCTCTCTGTTCTCTCTGTTCTCTCTGTTCTCTCTGTTCTCTCTCTCTCTCTCTCTCTCTCTCTCTCTCTCTCTCTCTCTCTCTCTCTCTCTCTCTCTCTCTCTCTCTCTCTCTCTCTCCCTCTCTGTTCTCTCTGTTCTCTCTCTCCCTCTCTCCCTCTCTGTTCTCTCTGTTCTCTCTGTTCTATCTCTCTCTGTTCTCTCTGTTCTCTCTCTCTCTCTCTCTCTGTTCTCTCTGTTCTCTCTGTTCTCTCTGTTTTCTCTCTCTCTGTTCTCTCTCTCTCTCTCTCTCTCTCTCCTCTCTCTGTCTGTTCTCTCTGTTCTCTCTGTTCTCTCTCTCTCTCTCTCTCTCTCTCTCTCTCTCTCTCTCTCTCTCTGTTCTCTCTGTTCTCTCTGTTCTCTCTCTCTCTCCCTCTCTCCCTCTCTGTTCTCTCTGTTCATTCTCTCCCTCTCTCCCTCTCTGTTCTCTCTGTTCTCTCTGTTCTCTCTCTCTCTGTTCTCTCTCTCTCTGTTCTCTCTGTTCTCTCTGTTCTCTCTCTCTCTGTTCTCTCTGTTCTCTCTCTCTCTCTCTCTCTGCTCTCTCTGTTCTCTCTGTTCTCTCTCTCTCTCTGCTCTCTCTCTGCTCTCTCTGTTCTCTCTGTTCTCTCTCTCTCTCTCTCTCTCTCTGTTCTCTCTCTCTCTCTCTCTCTCTCTCTCTCTGTTCTCTCTCTCTGTTCTCTCTCTCTCTCTGTTCTCTCTGTTCTCTCTGTTCTCTCTCTCTCTGTTCTCTCTGTTCTCTCTGTTCTCTCTCTCTCTCTCTGTTCTCTCTGTTCTCTCTGTTCTCTCTCTCTCTGTTCTCTCTGTTCTCTCTCTCTCTCCCTCTCTCCCTCTCTGTTCTCTCTGTTCTTTCTCTCCCTCTCTCCCTCTCTGTTCTCTCTGTTCTCTCTGTTCTCTCTCTCTCTGTTCTCTCTCTCTGTTCTCTCTGTTCTCTCTCTCTCTGTTCTCTCTGTTCTCTCTCTCTCTCTCTCTCTGCTCTCTCTGCTCTCTCTGTTCTCTCTGTTCTCTCTCTCTCTCTGTTCTCTCTGTTCTCTCTGTTCTCTCTGTTCTCTCTCTCTCTCTGCTCTCTCTCTGCTCTCTCTGTTCTCTCTGTTCTCTCTGTTCTCTCTCTCTCTCTCTCTCTCTCTCTGTTCTCTCTCTCTCTCTCTCTCTCTCTGTTCTCTCTGTTGTCTCTGTTCTCTCTCTCTGTTCTCTCTGTTGTCTCTGTTCTCTCTCTCTCTGTTCTCTCTGTTCTCTCTGTTCTCTCTGTTCTCTCTCTCTCTCTCTCTCTCTCTCTCTCTCTCTCTCTCTCTCTCTCTCTCTGTTCTCTCTCTCTGTTCTCTCCCTCTCTCTCTGTTCTCTCTGTTCTCTCTGTTCTCTCTGTTCTCTCTCTCTCTGTTCTCTCTCTCTGTTCTCTCCCTCTCTCTCTGTTCTCTCTCTCTCAGTTCTCTCTCTCTCTCTGTTCTCTCTCTCTCTCTCTCTCTGTTCTCTCTCTCTCTCCCTCTCTGTTCTCTCTGTTCCCTCTCTCTCTCTCTCTCTCTGCTCTCTCTCTGTTCTCTCTGTTCTCTCTCTCTCTCCCTCTCTTGTATCTCTTACATATATGTTCCCTCTTCTCCTCTCTTTTACAGAAGCAACAGTAACACTGTAAATGGTTCCTACCTGTATAGCTTTTTTTCCGTCTCATATTTGGGGGATTTATTGTTGTTTGTTTGGAAACAAAAGCAATGGAGGATGCTCGAGAGGTGTTAGAAGTGCTGCTGCTGGCCATGTGGAGCTCCAGGTCTGCATGGAGGGGGGAGAGAGAGAAAAGGAAAAGGGAGAAAGAGATACTTTCAAAGGGAAGCAGGCCGGCATCAGATTGGCTCCTCTGAGCTTTAATAAAAGGGCTCAGTTAGCTTTCACTCATTACTATACTACGAGTATTGACTTTGGCCTACAGTCATGAACAGATAAGATGGTGTAAGCCCTTGTCCTAAGTGATTACTCAGAATTACAAATCACTCTGCATGTAACCGAATCCAGACAGTCTGCCGGGCACCCCTACTCACAGAGAATACACAAGTACATGCACACGCGCTTCACGCACACACACACACACACACACACACACACACACACACACACACACACACACACACACACACACACACACACACACACACACACACACACACACACACACACACACAATTTATAACCATTCAAAATCCTATTTTCCCTTACCCTGCAGCATTTGGCCTAGAGGGGACAAAGAGTAATCTCCATTTGGTCATATTTTTGTTTGTTTACTATTCTTGTGGGGACCTCTGAAAAAACTGACTCAAATCCAGGGCTGGGATACTCCGTGTGGAGATGGATACGGCACGCGTGGACATGAGGGCTGTGCTCACCTGGTGACATAAAAATGGACATAATACACAAACAAGCACAGAGGGAGCCCTGGAGGAAGCGAGCACATTCATTCCTTAATGACTGCATACTAACAGACATGCATGAACACACACACTCACACACAAACACACACACACACACACACACACACACACACACACACACACACACACACACACACACACACACACACACACACACACACACACACACACACACACACACACACACACACACACTGAGACAGTGTGTATGTAATATCGCTCTCTGACAGTTGAGTTTTAATTGGGCAGGGTGGAGTGTGTAGCGCATGTGGGCCCCTGTCACATGGCTGGCAGTTTGAGGGGTGGAGGGACAGGCCACGCCGTGGGGGCTGTCAAACGGGCCTGTGCTCTCCACAGGATCCCCCTCAGTAGGTGTCCCAGCTTATTTAGGAGCCCACAGACAAAGCTCCAATTAAGAAAGGCTTTAAACAATCAAACAGAGTTCCTTAGGGTCCACAGACAATCCACAGGGCACTAACACACACACACACACACACACTGTAGATGAGAGGTGTAAAAATAGAATGGTCACGTTTAGGTCGAAAGGCGTAATTAATGCAGACTTATTTCTCGCTTTAGAATAATTTCAGTCTATTTCTTACACTATAAATGTACATTCATTTTGTATTGGCTACAATAATACAGTTCTACAGCCTTGTAGAAAAAAAAATATTAACTTCAGTTCCTACAAATCAGCCTATTCCTTGCAATAACGGCAACCCAAAATGCTTAGAGACAGAAGATTAAATTGAATGGGCCAAATCATGCATCTGGCTGTGTTTGTCTGGCTGACGTCTCGCAGATTCCTCAATGACTGATATTCCCCCACCAAACTGATGAACCTTGCATTTTCAGAGTAGTGTCTTTAATGTATATCTCTGTCACTCCCCTCCTCTAGGCCCATCTTAGGTCCATATGCTAGTTCCATATGGCCCACCATCCTCTGCTGACAAGCCCATGGCTAGGGCCCATCCATCATTCCAGGAGCTCACTTGTTATCAGTTCAGCTCTAGGATGCATGCAGGGGACTGAAAGCTGGGGAGTAAGGAGTGGGGAGATGCAGGCTCCAGCTCCAGCCTCAGTGGTGCAGGGAGACCATATGCAAGTTGTCCTGGAGGGGGAGATAAAGGCATGCAATCCAACCAGCTCACCCAGAAAAATTACACCACACCATGTTGTGAAGGCGCATGCACATGCTTATACACCCAGAAAATCAAACAGTCAGATACAGTCATACAGCCAGATACAGTCATATACAGTCATACAGTCAGATACAGTCATACAGTCAGATACAGTAATACAGTCAGATAGTCATACATTTATACGGTATACACCCATGGGGCGGCAGCGTAGCCTAGTGGTTAGAGCGTTGGACTAGTAACCGTAAGGTTGTGAGTTCAAACCCCCGAGCTGACAAGGTACAAATCTGTCGTTCTGCCCCTGAACAGGCAGTTAACCCACTGTTCCCAGGCCGTCATTGAAAATAAGAATATGTTCTTAACTGACTTGCCTGGTTAAATAAAGGTAAAATAAAAAAATAAAATTAAAATAAATACAGTCATACAGTCAAATATTCATACGGTCATACAGTCAGATACACCCATACAGTCAGAAACATTCATACACCCATACAGTCAGATACATAGATACACCCATACAGTCAGATACATAGATACACCCATACAGTCAGATACAGTCATACACCCATACAGTCAGATACATTCATTCATTCAGTCATACAGTCAGAAACAGTCATACAGTCAGATACATTCATACAGTCATACACCCATACAGTCATACACCCATACAGTCAGATACATTCATACAGTCATACACCCATACAGTCATACACCCATACAGTCAGATACATTCATTCAGTCATACAGTCAGATACATTCATACAGTCAGATACATTCATACAGTCATACACCCATACAGTCAGATACATTCATTCAGTCATACAGTCAGATACATTCATACAGTCTGAGTAAATTCATACAGTCAGAAACATTCATACACCCATACAGTCATACAGTCAGACACAGTCATACAGTCAGATACAATCAATCAGGCATACAGTCAGATACAGTCATACAGTCAGAAAGTCTGATACAGTAACATATAGTCAGATACAGTCATACAGTCAAATACAGTCCTACAGTCATGCATTACATGACCAAAGGTATGTAGACACCTGGTCGTCAAACATCTCATTCCAAAATCATGGGCATTAATATGGAGTTTGTCCTCTCTTTGCTGCTATAACAGCCTCCAGTCTTCTGGGAATGCTTTCCACTAGATATTGGAACATTGCTGCGGGGACCTGTTTCCATTCAGTCACAAGAGCATTAGTGAGGTCGGGCACTGATGTTTGGAGATTAGGCCTGGCTCGCAGTTGGTGTTCCAATTCATCCCAAAGGTGTTCGATGGAGTTGAGGTCAGGGCTCTGTGCAGGCAAGTCAAGTTCTTCCACTCCGATCTCGACAAACCATTTCGATATGCACCTCGCTTTGTGCACGGAGACATTGTCATGCTTAAACAGGACAGGACCTTCCCCAAACTGTTACCAAAAAGTTGGAAGCAGAGAATTGTCTAGAATGTCATTGTATGCTGTAGAGTTAAGATTTCCCTTCACTGGATCTAAAGGGTCTAGCCCGAACCATGAAAAACAGCCCCAGGCCATTATTCTTCCTCCACCAAACTTTACAGTTCGGGCAGGTAGTGTTCTCCCTCGGTAGTGAGTATTGCCACCGAGGACAGAAGATTTTTACGTGCTACACACTTCAGCACTCGGCAGTCCTATTCTGTGAGCTTGTGTGGCCTATCACGTCGCGACTGAGCCATTGTTGCTCCTAGACATTTCCAATTCACAAAAACAGCACTTGGAAAGGTGGCATCCTATGACGGTGCCATGTTGAAAGTCAATGACCTCTTCGTAAAGGCCATTCTACTGTCAATGTTTGTCTATGGGGATTGCATGGGTGTGTGCTCAATTATATACACCTATCAGCAACAGGTGCGGCTGAAAAAGCCGAATCCACTTATTTGAATGGGTGTCCACATACTTTGTATATATAGTGTACTTTCAGATACAGTCATACACGGAGGCACACGTGGTCATACAATTAGCCAATAAAATAATGCAGTGAATTCGTATAGATCCCAAAAAGCATGAAATATCGTTTTAGTCTGCAGGATCAGCCTGGTCTCAAAGACTAGATGTATTCTATTTTTCTTTCACCTTTATTTAACCAGGTAGGCCAGTTGAGAACAAGTTCTCATTTACAACCTCGACCTGGCCAAGCACTGCGACACAAACAACAACACAGAGTTACACATGGAATAAACAAACGTAGTCAATAACACAATAGAAAAAAAATCTATATACAGTGTGTGCAAATGAGGTAAGATTAGGGAGGTAAGGCAATAAATAGGCCGTGGTGGCGAAGTAATTACAATTTAGCAATTAAACACTGGAGTGATAGATGTACAGAAGATAAATGTGCAAGTAGAGATACTGGGGTGCAAAGGAGCAATTAAAAAATAAGAATAATAACAATATGGGGATGAGGTAGTTGGATGGGCTATTTACAGATGGGCTATGTACAGGTGCAACGATCTGTGAGCTGCTCTGACAGCTGATGCTTAGTGTAACATAGTAAATGTATATTCGACCCTCAAATGAACATGATATGTGAAGTGAAAGTGCATGATATGCCAGTGAAAGTGCAGGGCGCCAAATTCAAAACATCAGAAATCTCATAATTAAAATTCCTCAAACATACAAGTATTTCACACCATTTTAAAGATAAACTTGTTGTTAATCCCACCACAGTGTCCGGTTTCAAAAAGGCTTTACGACGAAAGCACACCAAACGATTATGTTAGGTCTGCACCTAGTCACAGAAAAGCACAGCCATTTTTTTCCAGCCAAAGAGAGGAGTCACAAAAAGCAGAACTAGAGATCAAATTAATCACTAACCTTTGAAGATCTTCATCAGATGACACTCATATGACTTCATGGTACACAATAAATGTATGTTTTGTTTGATAAAGTTCATATTTATATCCAAAAATCTCAGTTTACATTGGCGTGTTACATTCACTAATGTTTTGCTTCTAAAACATCCGGTGATATTGCAGAGAGCCACATCAATTTACAGAAATACTCATCATTAATGTTGATGAAAATACAAGTGTTATGCATGGAACTTTAGATAAACCTCTCCTTAACTTCTTATGTTATAGGGGGCAGCATTTTCACTTTTGGATAAGTAGCGTGCCCAATTTCAACTTCCTGCTACTCATGCCAAGAATATAAGATATGCATATTATTAGTAGATTTGGATATAAAACACTCTGTTTGAATCTAAAACTGTTTCTAAAACTGTTTAAATCATGTCTGTGAGTATATGTCTCTGACTAACCGTTCAGATGTTTTTTTTTAGGTCTCTGTCTGGTCCGTGAGTCTCATTGAGAAATTATATTTCTTAGGCAATTGTTTTCAATTCCTACCGCTTCCACTGGATGTCACCAGTTTTTGCAATTTGGTTGAGGTTATTCCTTTGTGCAATGAAGAAGTACGGCCATCTAGGAAATGGGTAACACTGTTGAGAGTTGCGCAAGACTTGAAAAGTAGCGTTGGTTTGTTGTCTTCCTGTATTGAACACAGATAGACCCGTCTTCAATTTGATCGATTATTAACGTTTCAAAATACCTAAAGTTGTATTACAAAATTAGTTTGAAATGTTTTGGCAAAGTTTACAGGCAACTTTTGAGATATTTTGTAGTGACGTTGCACAATTTGGAAGCTGTTTTTTTCTGGATCAAACACGCCAAATAAATGGACATTTTGGATATATATTGACGGAATTAATCGAACAAAAGGACCAATTGTGATGTTTATGGGACATATTGGAGTGCCAACAAAAGAAGCTTGTCAAAGGTAAGGCATGATTTATATTTTATTTCAGCGTTTTGTGTAGCGCCTGCAGGGTTGAAATATGCTACTCTCTTTGTTTACTGTTGTGCTATCATCAGATAATAGCTTCTTATGCTTTCGCCAAAAAGCCTTTTTAAAATCTGACATGTTGGCTGGATTCACAACAAGTGCAGCTTTAATTTAGTATCTTACATGTGTGATTTAATGAAAGTTAGATTTTTATATCATGTTATTTGAATTTGCCGCGCTGGATTTTCCCTGGCTTTTGGCCAAGTGGGACGCAAGCGTCCCCTATACCATAAGAAGTTGGCCAGGGTGGATGGTTAGAAGTATAAAGCAAACGTCTAGTAACCCAAAGGTTGCGAGTTTGAATCTCAGGAAGGACAACTACAGCATTTTATTGAATTTGCAACTTTTCAACTATTTACTACTTTTTAGCTACTTTGCAACTATTTAACATGCTCGCTAACCCTTCCCCTAGCCCTAACCGTAACCCTTTTAACTAACCCTTCCCCTAGCCCTAACCTTAACCCTTTAACCTAACTCTTAAACTCTTAAACTCTTAAACCTAACTCTTAAACTTAACACTAAGCCCTAACCCCTAGCTAGCTAACTTTAGCCAACAAAACTCATCAAATAAAGAAACGTCCTCTCACTGTCAACTGCATTTATTTTCAGCAAACCTAACATGTGTAAATATTTGTATGAACATAACAAGATTGTATGGTTCTCAATCAGAAACAGTTGTCCCTGATTGAGAACCATACCCGGCCAAAACAAAGAAATACAAACACATAGAAAAATAACATAGAATGCCCACCCAAATCACACCCTGACCAACCCAAAAATAGAGACATAAAAATCTCTCTACAGTCAGGGCGTGACACCATGTCAAGTCAGTTTATTCACAGAGAGAATGAAACCAGCTATTAGTGCTTAAACAGACTGAAATAGTCACAGACTTCGTAGTGGAAATGACCGGACCAAGTTGCAGCGTGGTGAGCTGTAAATGTATGTATGTAAATGTCGCCAACAAAACAAGAAACAAATACTCATACGCAAATACTGATAGAAATCTGTGAACACTCCTCAGCAAACAGGAATATCTGAACAGCATCCAAGATACTAGAGAACACCTGAGGAAAAGAAAAACATTTCCTGAAACAAGTTCAAATTACTGTAAATGGTGATGACTGATGTGATGATGAGGATGTTGAAGACGGAGAGAAGTGTTGAGGATGATGATTCCGATGATGAAGAGGAAGCATTGTGATATTGCAGATTTGTCATTGTCCCAGAGACTGTTGGTGCCATATTTTGTCTTGAGGACCAGAAGCCCCTGTGCAGTCGTATGGCAGGGCAGTCACACTAGGAGGAGGCTGGGGAACGCAGCAATCTTAAACCCCATTAATAATGATCATATTTATTTATGAGGCCACGCTGTTAGCCAATGTGTTGTTGCACACACTTCCTTACTTAGATTGACTACAGGGCACAGACAATCCCTGTCTATGGCTGGGCTGGGGGGAGAGACTCCCCACTTCCTTGTAGACTCTTTGCTAACATTAACTATTGAAAGGGTTTAATTAAGGAGAAGAGGTAACTTAAATGTAATATGTGTCCTTGTTATTGGCTCCCACCTTTTGTAACCTTTCAGCCTTAATTAACATGCTGGGATGAGTGCCAAGGCTGGTGTGTGTGTGTGTGTGTGTGTGTGTGTGTGTGTGTGTGTGTGTGTGTGTGTGTGTGTGTGTGTGTGTGTGTGTGTGTGTGTGTGTGTGTGTGTGTGTGTGTGTGTGTGTGTGTGTGTGTGTGTGTGTGTGTATCTGTGGTAAGCTCTAGGGGAAGGGGAATGAGACTGGGGGTGGGGTGTTCATTAGGCGAGGCCTGTCGATAACCTAGGCGGCTAGAGACATCAGACATTTTCCTTAACCATTTATTTCCCCTAGTCTGTGTTCACTCCCCATTAATTCCCATTCAATGTTATCAGAGCAGTAACATCCTAGAATAACCTGGACCCCCATGACAAGCCTGGAAGGATCCATCCCTTATCACTTTGATTCCAATTCCAAGTTCAGTGCTGCTCCATACCATCTCACATCTCAACATATCAATACATTATACTGAACCACAATGAAACCGCACTGCGGCTGCTCTGAGCCTTGACACAAGGGGAACGTTTTCCTGATCAAATGTCGTGTCTGAGGCCTGTCACCAACAAATGCTGCCAAGATGTCCGCCTCCCTGCATCTCCCTGGGAGAGATGATGCATCGTCACCACTCCGCAACGACTGCGAAGACCCAACCACGCCACGCTGAATGAAGGACAGTCTGGGTGGCTTCTCCGATGTAAATAAACACTCAGGAATTCAGCCCATCAAAGTGGGGCAGCCATTTTTGTGGTCAGTGTTGTCTCACATGTGCCATATCAGATGATGTGACATGGGGTGTGAAGGGCTTTTGGGGATCATTTGATGCAGTGTGCTGCTTCCCACCGTGACCTATTAAACGATGTTGGGGAACGGGCGTATTGATCAAAGAGGAGTGTCAATACAGTCTTATTGGGTGACATAAGATTGACCTTTAAACCAGTCAGAAAACACACACACACACACACACACACACACACACACACACACACACACACACACACACACACACACACACACACACACACACACACACACACACACACACACACACACACACACACACACACACACCAGCACCCCACCAAGTAAAAGTAAATCAATAACTTAACCTCTTACCTATACTAATTTAGTGGGAAAAAGTTACATTAATTTACCCCATAGATATTTGAGTACATAGTAATTAAAAACAAACAGACCATTGAATCAGCCTTAACCACACTGTTATGATTCTCATGTCCACCTCCGCAGAGACGGGAAAAAAACATAGCAGTAGTAGATCCCTGCCCATCTGTTTTGTCCAGGGGGCAGGGGTGAGGGTTAGGGGAAGACGATGGAGGGATGATACGAGGGAGAGAGAGCGAGATGGGGGGGACTCCCCTCACAGGGGAATCTGTCTGTTGGATAGGGAAAATAACTGAAATCTCTCTCTTATCCTCTCATTCTCTCATCCTTAGTCAGACCATGTTAAACATGTGGGAGAGAGAGAAACAGATAAAGAAAGAACAAGGGAGATCCGGAGATTTGGAGAGTCAGAGTGAGTGTGTCCTGACCATTTCCACAATGCCTGACTAAATTCACAGCAAAGGCATTCCCATAGCAGGTGGTCTGTCTCAGCAGGCATCTGGAGGCCCATCTCAATGGCCAGATAACCTTGGCTATTTACAAACCCCAAACTTTGTTTAGACAAATCCTTTAAAAGCCATCCTCTCGCCAATAAAAACGTCTGATTATTTTTTATATTTAACTGCTGAGACCTGAGAAAATGGAAAGTCGTAACGAATCTTTCTTCAAACCACCACGAGAACACTTCTGTTAGGAATATGTCAATACATATGGAACAAAGGTAAGATTCTGCACTTGCGTCTCAGATGTTTGGCATACCTAAAATCAAAGAGCATGGAACGGAGCTTCATGGAGACGCTGTCACGTTCGTCATAAAGATCGGACCAAGGTGCAGTGTGGTATGCGTACATTCTTATTTATTAAAAGAATGAACACTGAACAAACTAACAAAATAACAAAACGAAGGAAACGTGATGCTAATATGAATAGTGCAGACAGGCAACTAAACATAGAACAAGATCCCACAAACACCAAAAGGAATATGGCTACCTAAATATGATCCCCAATCAGAGACAATGATAAACAGCTGCCTCTGATTGGGAACCATATCAGGCCACCTAGACCTACAAAACCCTAACACATACAACAACCCTAGACAATACAGAACCCCTAGACAATACAAAAACTAGCGTATCCACCCTAGTCACACCCTGACCTAACCAAAATATAAAGAAAACAGAGATATCTCAGGTCAGGGTGTGACAGACGCATATGAAGTAGTTTCTGAATATTTCCTTTCCAAAAAGTCGAAATAATCAATTTAATTCAAATGAACAGTACCAGGCAAAAGTTTGGACACACACAAACCCTAATTCCAGGGTTTGTCTTAATTTTTGTTACTATTTTCTACATTGTAGTGAAGAAATCAAAACTATGAAATAACACATATGGAATCATGTTGTAACAAAAAAGTGTTAAATAAAAATATATTTTACACTTCAGATTCTTCAAAGTAGCCACCATTTGCCTTATAGACAGCTTTGCACACTCTTGGCATTCTCTCAACCAGCTTCATGAGGTGCATTCAATTATTAACAGGTGTGCCTTGTTAAAAGTTCATTTGTGGAATTTCTTTCCATCTTAATGTGTTTGTGCCAATCAGTTGTGTTGTGACAAGGTAGGGGTGGTATACAGAAGATAACCCTATTTGCTAAAATACCATATTATGGCAAGAACAACTCAAATAAGCAAAGAGAAACTAGAGTCCGTCACTACTTTAAGACATGAAGGTCAGTCAATCTGGAAAATGTCAAGAATTTTGAAAGTTTCTTCAAGTGCACTCGCAAAAATCATCAAGCACTAGGACGAAAATAGCTCTCATGAGGACCGCCACAGAAAAGAAAGACCCAGAGTTACCTCTGCTGCAGAGGATAAGTTCGTCAGAGTTACTAGCCTCAGAAATTGCATCCCAAATAAATGCTTCACAGAGTTCAAGTAACAGACACATCTCAACATCAACTCTGCGTGAATCAGGCCTTCATTATCAAATTGATACAAAGAAACCACTACTAAAGGACACCAATAAGAAGAAGTGACTTGCTCGGGCTAAAAAACACGAGCAATGGATATTAGAACGGTGGAAATCTGTCCTTTGGTCTGATGAGCCCAATTTGAGATTTTTGGTTCCAACCGCCATGTCTTTGTGAGATGCAGAGTAGGTGAACGGATGATCTCCACATGTGTGGTTCCCATCGTGAAGCATGGAGGAGGAGGTTTGATGGTGTGGGGGTGCTTTGCTGGTGACACTGTCAGTGATTTATTTAGAATTCAAGGCACACTTAACCAGCATGGTTACTACAGCATTCTGCAGCCATACACCATCCCATCTGGTTTGCGCATAGTGGAACTGTCATTTGCTTTTCAGCAGGACAATGACCCAACACACCTCCAGGCTGTGTAAGGGCTATTTGACCAAGAAGGAGAGTGACGGGGTGCCGTTTCAGATGACCTGGCCTTCACAATCTGCCGATCTCAACCCAATTGAGATGGTTTGGGATGAGTTGGACGGCAGATTGATGTAAAAGCAGCCAACAGGTGCTCAGCACATGTGGGAACTCCTTCAAGATAGTTGAAAAAGCATTCCAGGTGAAGCTGGTTGAGAGAATGCTAAGAGTGTGCAAAGCTGTCATAAAGGCAAAGGGTGGCTACATTGAAGAATTTGTTACTACATGGTTACTACATGATTCCATATGACTTATTTCATAGTTTTGATGTCTTCAATATTGTTCTACAAAGTAGAAAATAGTGAAAATAAATGGTTTACTGGAGGCTATTTCGACCCATTGCTAATTGTGTTGAGGGGATTCTCAAAATATGTGGAAAAGAAAGAAGAAATACTTGCCTTACGGTTATGTGGATTATGTTGTCCAGATGAAAATATTGTTGTTCAGAAAAACATGTTCAATCATAGAGAATGTCTGATTGATGTTACCATTGCTTTTGGATTGTGTGTAGACCCTCCTCCAGGCTGAAGGAGTTGGAGAGCCTGTGTATACTGTACCAGGCAAAAATGTGGACACACCTACTCATTCAATGGTTTTTCTTGATTTGGACTATTTTCTACATTGTAGAATAATAGTGAAGACATCAAAACAATGAAATAACACATATGGAATCATGCAGTAACCAAACAAATGTTAAGCAAATTTGAGAATCTTCAAAGTAGCCACCATTTGTCTTGATGATAACATTGCACACTCTTGACATGCTCTCAACCAGCTTCATCTGGAATGCTTTTCCAACAGTCTTGAAGGAGTTCCCACATATGCTGAGCACATACTGGCTGTTTTTCCTTCACTCTTTGGTTCAACTCATCCCAAACTATCTCAATTGGGTTGAGGTTGGGTGATTATGGAGACCAGGTCATCTGATGCAGCACTCCATCACTCTCCTTCTTGGTCAAATAGCCCCTACACAGCCTGGAGGTGTGTTGGGTCATTGTCCTATTGAAAAACAAATGATAGTCCCATTAAGCACAAACCAAATGGGATGGCGTATTGCTGCAGAATGCTGTGGTAGCCATGCAGGTTAAATCACAGACAGTGTCACCAGCAAAGCAGCCCCACACCATTACACCTCCTCCTCCATGCTTCATGGTGGGAACCACACATGCAGAGGTCCTCCGTTCTCACACAGACACAGCGGTTGGAACCAAAAATCTCAAATTTGGACTCATCAGACCAAAGAACAGATTTCCACCAGTCTGATATCCATTGCTCATGTTTCTTGCCCCAAGCAAGTCTCTCCTTCTTATTGGCAGTTGATGGTTTTTGCGACTGCACTTGAAGAGACTTTAAAAGTTTTTGACATTTTCCAGATTGACTGACCTTCATGTCTTAAAGTAATGATGGTCTGTCTTTTCTCTTTGCTTATTTGAACTGTTCTTGCCATAATATGGACTTGGTCTTTTAGCAAATAGGGCTATCTTCTATATACCACCCCTACCTTGTCACAACACAACTGATTGGCTGAAATGCATTAAGATGGAAAGAAATTCAACAAATTGACTTTTAACAGGGAACACCTATTAATTGAAATGCATTCCAGGTGACTACCTTGTGAGGCTGGTTGAGAGAATGCCAAGAGTGTGCAAAGCTGTCATCAAGGCAAAGGGTGGCTAGAATTTGTTTAACACTTTTTTGGTTACTACATGATTCCATGTGTGTTATTTCATAGGTCTGATGTCTTCACTATTGTTCTGCAATGTAGAAAATAGCAAAAGTAAAGAAAAACTCTTGAATGAGTAGGTGTATCCAATTTTTTGACTGGTACTGTACAAGCAAGCACTTTTGCGGTCTGAGAAAAAGATATGTCCAAGATGTAATGGATATGCTGCTACGATTAAAAAACATATAGTGATGTGAATTATCATCAACATCAACTCATTAACTTACATAATTACCATCTATTTGCTTAACTTTTCCTTACATTCTTGGAGAATATTTTGTATTATTACAACATCCATAGATTGAGAAAAGTGAGATGAAATCTGCCTTACAGTAATTCCCTCCAGGTTAGTGAGACAGGTAAAGAGATCAGGGCATATCTCAGAACTAGGTCAGTATTCCTTCATTGGAAGGAAACACACCTGAAGGTTAATCAACATGCTTCAAATGTTGTTTGAACATCCCCTTTCCCTCCCTGCGTCTTAACGCTGGGTGATTTCGAGCCTAATCCAGCTCGACTGCATTAAAGACGTTTCAGCTAACTGAAATATGTGTTCCGTCAGGGCTGCTCATTCATTATTCATCTCTTTTATACACATCTGAAACAAACATGAAAAAACAAAGGTGTTTATGGCCGATGGTTTGGGGGAAGGCTGATGTCATGCAGGGGATGTGCTGCAGAGCTGATTTATTCACAATGTTATTGAAAGATCTTCCTCCCCAAAAGGTTCCATGTACAGCACCCACAGCAACAGTGAAGGAGGAGGAAAGGAAAACAGGGGTGAAAGTGCATCTGGGAATGTGGGTTTGCTTTCGTTTGTTTGCATGGGATTCACTCGCTGTCCAAAAAAAACAGTTTCTCCCAGTTCAAAGCAGAACGCATGTGGTTTTTCACTGTCTTGTGAGTAATTATCAATGTTAAAATAGAGTCTATGATATTGCCATAATTGTGTAAGCTATGTAGGAATGATTTCCAGATGTTCCTTACACACTAATGCATTTGCTATAGAAATGAAAAACAAAATAGCCTGAGCTATCATTGAAACTGGAACAAAAGCACGTGAAAAGCTGCACAAGATCAGTGGGAGATGAAGAGAGATGTAAGAGGTCCAATATTCGAGACAAATTGTCACGTTCTGACCTTGGTTCTTTTGTTATCTCTTTGTTTTAGTATGGTCAGGGCGTGAGTTGGGTGGGTTGTCTATGTTAGTTTTTCTATTATTTGCTATTTATATGTTTGGCCTGGTATGGTTCTCAATCAGAGGCAGCTGTCAATCGTTGTCCCTAATTGAGAACCATATTTAGGTAGCCAGTTCTCTATTGTTTTGTGGGTGATTGTTTTCTGTTGTTTCTCTTTGTTCTTTCCGTGTTCATCTTAATAAATATGGACACATACAACGCTGCACCTTGGTCCTCCTCTTCTCCTTCATATGACGACCGTTACAGAATCACCCACCACCAAAGAACCAAGCAGCGTGGTAACGGGCAGCAGCAGGAGCTGCGATCACAGAACTCCTGGACATGGGAGCGAGATCTGGAGGTCCACGTCCCGCGCCAGAGCCGCCACCGCGGACAGACAGCTCTGGCAGCTCCTTGCTGACTGACGGCTCTGGCACTCTTCCTGGGCTATGTCACAACTTGGGAGGAGATAGACAGGTGATCGGTCGACCCAGGAAGAGTGCCGGAGCCCGTATGGGATTCTCTGGAGCAGTGTGAAGAGGAGGACCAAGGTCCAGACACTGGTTGATATTTGTCTATAACGCTGTCTTGCAGAAACTTCCTATTTGTCTTAACTCAAAAGTCCAGTGGCAAAACCGTATTTATCAGACTCGGTCACAGGACATGCTAGTGCTAGAGGTTACCCAGATTCACTCTGAGTTAGGCAAAACGGCATTTGAATATCATGCTCCACACCCATGTAATGAATTGCAGAGAGAACTCCAGTTAGATGTTTTGGTGCCTTTAAGACAGTTTCAATGAACATTACATGAACGTTTTATTATAAACTGTCATTGTTTTTTGTAATGTGTGTTTTTCTTATTGAAGTTTATTTATTTTAATATTTTAAATCTTCATCTTGTACTTGTTAAGTTTTAAATTAATGTATTTTTTAATTCTTATTAATTGCTGTGTTGTATCACAGGGCACAACTGTAAAAGAGACTGTCTCAACTTTTTCCCCCTGTTTAAATAAAGGTTAATAATAATGAATAGAAATGTACCACCTGGTGAGAGAGAGGGGGACTCTGGATCGAAGTAGCCCGGAATGTATCATCTCGTTGCAGCACCAAGCAGGGAAATTAAGTGATAAGAAAATCAATTGCTTACTCCTGCATACACATAAATGTAGCTAATGTTTAAAATTCCCAGCAAATGTGTAGAGAATGCAGTGTGAAGGGCGTAAGGGGGGTGGGGAGTGGGGAGATGAGGGAGCTGAGAGGGGGGAGGAGGGGCTGGGAAGAGGGGGTCATCAATCACGGCTGGGTGACACACAATGAAACCTGACCGGGGCCCAAGATGTTTTAATACAGCATCCATTAAAGCGCTCAAATAAATTGCAATTTGGAAAACAGAACATAATACCAGCAAAGTTTTCCTCATCCATCTTGCAGCGTGTCATGTAATGTAATTGCGTTGTTAATTAATCCAAGAATTTCCTTGGTACACCATTTCACCGGAATTGGTTAATTTCCCTGTAGAGTATATTTTTTCCCCTGCTCAGTCCAGCCCTCCCTTCTCTCAAGCCATAGCTAGCGGGAGCAGAGTAATGTTTCTGCTTAGCATGGCATTAGTTGAGGGGCTAATCAAAGCACTGAAGTCTGTGACACTTTATCAATGCCTGGCTTGGTTGGCTGGCTGCAGGCTGGCCCTGTGTAGAGCAGGTTCAATCACACCTCCGCTGTCTGTCATTAGGCTCACCTGACAGCAGGATCACTCAAAAATGCATGTGGATTACATCGATATTACCGACAGAGGGGTTTGGGGGCTGTGAGACTGTTGGAGCCAGGGCAAGAGAGCAGGCGTGGGTTTTTTTTAAGGGTATAGGCCGAGGAGGACAGGACAGGGCAAAGACCCAGGAGATCCTGTGGTGTTTTCTCACCTGCTCTCACCTACCTGGCTGCGGTGAGTCGACAAGGGGGTGGGGGTAGAGGGATGGAAGCCCCAGGGGGAATGGATGGGATACCTCTCGTCTCATACGAACGCAGCTCCCATCACCCCCATGATGGTATATCGAGAGAGGGGCCAGTGATTTGACCTGATCAAAGGATGACAGGAGTGTGGCTAGAGAGTCAACCAATAACAAAGGCTGATTGTGAAGTTCCCCAGTGCAGGATTCCATGTGGACTAACAGAGAGAGATGTGGAATCCTCCCACCAAACCAGAACCTATAGCTGCCAATGGACTGATCACAGACAGGAAAATTATTCTCAGGTTCATGGCTGGGTTTACATCAAGGAGATACTTGGCTCTAGATTCAACCCAAAGTGAGAGGAGTGTTGGATTATGTTTCTCTGGATGATTCTGTTTAGGTACGGTGCAGTTCAGTACAGACATTTTTACAAATTGTATTATAGGTTTAATATTTACAATAAATGCTATTCCTTTTGGCATCAACATAGTGCTCAGCTTCAATTTCCAACTTGGTTCTATTTCTTGATTATTGACGTAAGTGTAAAATACTATATAGGATGTTTTTCAAATCTCTAAATAATGAAATATAATTGTTACAACCTCAAAAGGCAACACTTTAACCACAAGACATAGTCATTGATTATAACAAAGTTCTCTCTGACGCTATTGGTTTTGGAAGCTACAATAGGCCCTGAGTTCACTGACATTCAATCCGTTTTGATTTGGGGTTCAGCTTATGAATGAACCTTATATAAAAACATCCTGCCATGCATGCAGCCGTGCCATGTTCAGAGACTTCTATTCAGTATGCTTTCTAAGATATATCATCAAACCTTTTGTGGTTTTCAAAGAGGAGCAAAACAAGACAAAACCTTTCATGTGTGTTCAATAAGCCACTGGCCTCCAACTCCACAAACCTCATAGCCAAGGCTGCAGAGAAAAATATTTATTTTCATGGTTGCCAAAGATAGTTTAATATCATCATGTGGATTTGGTCCAGCTAATTTCTGCATCCAAGTTGAATATATATATATATATATATATATATATATATATATATATATATACTACTAAATGTTTTGATATATAATATAATTTTTGTTGTTGTTGTCGGCACTAAAAGATAATAAAACTCTTAATAACAGACAGTCCTACTTTGATTATTACAAGTATATATTCTATACATTATATTGATATACTGTAATACATATTATAATTTATTGTATTTTGGAGTGCCTTGTGTATTCTCTACTCGAAATGATTGGCAGAAAGCATCATCTCCACCACAACAAACCTTACAAAACATTAACTGACACAGCATCCATGTGATGAATATGATTGATCTACTGTTTAATCTGCAGGGCTCTTCAACTCCGGGCCTAGAGGGCTGAAACACTTCTGTTTTTTGTTTTTATCTGGTAGTAAATTGCACTCACCTGGTGTCCCTGGTCTGAATCAATCCCTGATTAGAAGGAGTGGATGAAAAACAGAAGTGTTTCAGCCCTCCAGGATCGGAGTTAAAAAGCCGGTTGGTTTGTCAATCACTCCGTCTGAGATAAAAAGCTAGCGTAATGTGGGGGGGCTGAGGGAGCCCTGAGACGAAGGCCTGGGCCGTCTCCTCCTCGCAGGCTGTCACGACAACGCACGCGGGTGAAGACCACAGGAAGGGCACACAAGCGCTTCTACGTCAGTCACCGCACTGACAGGTGAAATGAAAGGATGACAGGGCTGACATCCAGCCTGGTCTCTGAGACGCAGCCTTCCTCCTCCGATCTCTTCTCCAATAGTCTCCACTAAGAGGGAGAGAAATAAATGAGTAAGAGCGCTTTACCTGGCAACACAGGCACTCCTCCACTCCCTGGCTGCCTTTGGTCTGCTGTGTTCCTGGACCTTGTCTCCTCCACCACATTCCGTTCACCTTCAGTTTAAAGTCAGTCGGGGACTTTTATTTAAGACTGAAGAACAACTGCAGACAAAAGGTTTTTGTCTTTTACAGAACTGTACAGTACAGATATGACATGATAGTGGATTCCAAGAGAGCGGGAGTGCATTATCAGAACAGAATAAGAATGACAAAAATATGTTGAAGATGATGAATGACCCCTAGTTTAAGGTCTACCTGAAATAATAAGGCAATATTATAGCAGTAAACCTGGTTCAGGAATCACTTGAGTCTGCAAACAGACGCTACCGTCAATGATTGCAGTTCAGGCTCCACAGAGTAACAATTACAGTAATATGCTGAAGTGAATACATTTAGCATGGGCTGCTATTCCTATGAGTGCAGTTTATTGTATGATGTGGTCATTTACTCCCCCTGTTGCAATTTAAAACAAAGCCTTTTCATTTAGGGACTCTTATCCAAAGAAAAATCTCCTCGGTTCAGGTGTATCAGATGCACCTCCCAAATGAGCATAAAGGCCTCCGTAATTGAATTTGTAATCAACTGAGGTTTCAGCTCTCTCTTTCCATTTCATTCATCAATAATGCCCTAAAAGTTTAAAGTGGACATTTTAACACGAAAACATCATGCCCTCTTGATTAATGTGTGCTTATTCAATAATGTACAAATTGAGAAAACTCGTTAATATATATATATATATTTTTTAGTTTTTACTTCAGACTTTTTCCACTCAATTTAAAATAAAATAAAACACCTCTTTGATTTTCTCAATAGTGTGTAAAAGAATTACTGGCACAAAACATATTCTGATTAAACATTTAGTTAGAGATGCAATAATTTCAAGATTTTGGAATAATAATTCAGTAGAGGTAGGGGAAAGATAAGCTGGCACCATACACGTAACTGAACGTTCATCGGTGCCCTTTGAAGGATGCTCTGCTCCCACTCCTACTTTCACAACCCCCTAAATCTTTCCATGGGACTCTACAGGCTGATAAAACCGTTATGACCTCTTTATCTGTTTTATGGACTGCCTGACCATTTCAGATAGTCAGAATCAATGGCATTTTTGACCAAAGTCAATGGAATTTACTGCACGTAATTTGGGCTGTATGGTTGTAGGGTAGCAGGAGTACCAGGGAATAGTGGGACAGAAAACTACAATCTGGCGAGATCCATATTTAATCTTGTGAAGTAAAATACTTAACTGAACTTGGCTGTAAACCAAAGCGTACTAGCCATTAAGGCACATATTTCATTCTTATCTGTACTTTCGGGCAGTTTACTATTCCGTAGCCTCAGTCAACATGCACGTCCTCCTTATTATTCATCAGTTCCTCCAAAAGCAGACGTATTTCAACACATGGCTTCAGAGGAATGGAGAAGGCATCACTTTTTTTATGAAGAGACAAGGACATCATTGAACATCTTGCAGTGAAAGCCGCATTTTCGTAATCCCTCTCTTCCTCTTGTAGTCGCTGCGCTGTCTAATGATGCACAGATTGACTCTGAGCCCCCTCCCTCCTCCCTTCCTCCCTCCCTCCTCCCTTCCTCCGTCCATACTCTCTTCCTCCTCTCTGCCCATCTGTGTGAAAGATCCGAGAGTACAAGGCTGCGGCAGCATGTTCCCTTAGATGTGCCTCCCAGCCCGGGAGAAGAAAGGATTAATGAGATAGATTTATCTTCTCTGGTAATGCACACGCCATTGTTTTCCCCATGCATGTCCTAAATGCATCCCAGAGAGCCTTGGGAGAAGGCTGCATCACTGCGTCTCATAGATCATTGGTACGGTAACGACACCATGCACTGTTCTACATCCACATTTGATTTGCCTCCATAAAAAAACATTGCTTTTATGTGGACATTTTATTTTTCTTGAATGCCTAGTCCAGTGTCACTGAATGTGGACAGAAATGAGAAAATGCTTTGTTTTAATCTGAAAAATAAAAATAAGTAGGAACATATTATTTACCTGATTGCAGAGAGAGACAATCTAATCAAAAAGCCATCCTCAACAACCTCAAGGTAGTCATGTACATGGATAAGACAATTACCACGCAGTATTGAGAGCTGTTAAAAAAGGCTACGAGTCAATAAGGACCTACATGTTCTTATTTGGTTTCTCTAATGGTTTCTCCCTCTGTGAAATGTTGTTTTGCTGCACTGCCTCCAGCTTGATGTGAATTAGCTGCAAAGAATGTACCATAACGTTACTGCGAAATGAACATCAGAAGCTCTATCGTGGCTCACACAATTATATTGTCTCTACTGTAGGCTATCCTTTTGTATTTTATTGACAACTAGATCTCCAATCAGCAATCCATAATGTCTATTGCAGTTTTCTATTTTTAAGTATTGTTTGTAACATTTATTAAAATGACTGAATAATATTAAGAAATGTGTGAATCAATTACGAATGTATTCATTTCAAAACTATGTTTCCCCATAGACTATTGCTGGACAAACTGGTGATCGCTATCAACCATGCAGCCAGTCAGTCTGTATTGTCAGCTGCCATCCAGGAGAGGACCCAGTGTATAATTATCAGGACATGAATCACTCCAACACTCTTCACTGTCTGTACCATGCATTTCTGCCTGGGTGGCAAACCAGAGAAAAATACGGGTTGACCCAGAAGAGTCACGGTTGGGTTAAGGAATGACGACATTTTGTGACGTTTTTTTTAGTTTTGGTCTTCGGCAAAGTTTTTGGGGGGGCTGTTCCTGAACACAATTTTTTTTCTTCAGGCAAACCCGGATTTCAGTAGAGGAAGTCTACACCCCTTCGTCCGTGATCAACAGTAGGGATTCTTCAATGAAGTGTTTGTTGTCATTCAATGAGAGACAATCTGTTATCTTTAAAAAAAAAACTCTTGAGAAATACAGCACCTGTAACAGGAGTCATCTGATGAAGGATCGGAACAAAGCGCAGCGTGGTAAGTGTTCATGATTTTTATTAACAACTGAACACTAGAACAACAGTAACAAAGTGCAAACTGAAACAGTCCTGTTAGGTGCAGAACACTAAACAGAAATAACTACCCACAAAGAAAGGAGGGAAAAAGTGCTACCTCAGTATGGTTCCCAGTCAGAGACAACGATAGACAGCTGTCCCTGATTGAGAACCATACCCTACCAAAACAAAGAAATACAAAACATAGAAAAATGTACATACAATGCCCACCGAAATCACACCCTGACCAAACCAAAATAGAGACATAAAAAGCTCTCTAAGGTCAGGGCGTGACAGCACTAAACATCTCCTCTGCAAAAACGTGAACATTTATTACAGATTTCTCTCAAGAGGGACAATCAGTACTGTAATCGCTTATTTCAAGCGAAGGTATTTTATGGGAAGGCACAGACATTCACTTCGCCTAGCCAAGTTCTGCTACGAACAAACCAAACCTAGTTTGCAGACACCTTTAGGGTTAGGGTTAGTGGGTGGGAGTTCTGCTACGAGCAAACCAAACCTAGTATGCAGACGCCTTTAGGGTTAGGGTTAGTGGGTGGGAGTTCTGCTACGAGCAAACCAAACATAGTATGCAGACACCTTTAGGGTTAGGGTTAGTGGGTGGGAGTTCTGCTACGAGCAAACCAAACCTAGTATGCAGACACCTTTAGGGTTAGGGTTAGTGGGTGGGAGTTCTGCTACGAGCAAACCAAACCTAGTTTGCAGACACCTTTAGGGTTAGGGTTAGTGGGTGGGAGTTCTGCTACGAGCAAACCAAACCTAGTATGCAGACACCTTTAGGGTTAGGGTTAGTGGGTGGGAGTTCTGCTACGAGCAAACCAAACCTAGTATGCAGACACCTTTAGGGTTAGGGTTAGTGGGTGGGAGTTCTGCTACGAGCAAACCAAACCTAGTTTGCAGACACCTTTAGGGTTAGGGTTAGTGGGTGGGAGTTCTGCTAACAGGTGAGGACTCGACTTTCAGCACACCACAGATCAGGTTACCGTGGAAACCTGGGGAGCCTGCAAGAGAAGAGCATTGATAACTGCTAATGGGTCTGCTTGGGGAAGTGTGTGTGTTTATGTGTGTTCTGTTCGCTTCGTTCTCTCCGACCTAAAGTAAATCCTCCGCACGTATCCCCACAGTCCCTGACCTCCCAGTGTGAACTTTAGGTGTCGGGACATTTACAGCAGGAATGATTAGCTCATATTTAAATGCAGCTTAACAGCCAACTTCCTGAACGTTTCACAAGGTGAAGTTGTCAGTGGTATTTAGGCACTCCCAGAGGGGGAACATCTTCCCAATTGGTTGCAGTTAGCCGGTGACGTTACAGGCTTCCAGGATTACTCATGCAGATATGCAAGTGGATTTTATTCTGGTTTCAGGATTCCAAAATTATTCTTAGCAGATCATTTTTTACAAGAGGGGGCTGTCATAGGCTACGAAATATATTTACTGTCAGTTAAATTGCATTGACTAGCCCCTGTCCCATATTTCCTTTCATAATAAGACGTGAAGATGCAATGCAATGAAACATTGAGACATCTGTCCAGTGGGTCTTCATCCATACTTCCTTACACCCTTATTGTTGGCCTACAGTACCCACATATGGAACAGGCTTGGTGTTGAGACACTGTAGTCATATTTCTACACTTACATATTCTCAGACTGTGAAGGTGAGGACAGAAGGAGAAACTCTCCATGGTACCTTCAGTCCCAACAACTGCTAGGAATGAGTGGAGCCAATGCTAGTATCCCAAGCCCTGATGCCATAACCATTCACACTGTCTTGACTTGAAATGGTGACGTGATGGAGGGTTTTTTGTCTCTCTCTCCCTCGATCCCTCTATTTCCACACGCTCACCCTTCACCAGGTTAATTACCTGTGAAAGCTTCTCACTTGAAACCGTAAATCACTCATTCAGCGTTCTGTCAAGAGCCGCCAGCTTAGCCACGCTGACAAGGGTTCCGCCTTGTTTACCCAACACTGCAGACAGGAGGGTGGCGGTGGTGGAGGATAGGGATGGAGATGATGGTGGTGGTAAATGTCTAAAACTGGATTTTAAAAAATAATGTTTTTAAAAGCCTACCATGTTTTGTGCTTTGAAGAGTCTATTACCATCTCTCTAGTCCAAATATTAAAAGGGGGTTGGATAAGAGGGTCCTCTTTTGGAAAGGGACCAAGCAACCTCCCCACATTCATCTTCTTCTGCTCCTCAGATAAACCCCATTTGCAATTATTTCCCCTTGTCTTTCAGGTCGCCCCCTCTATTCCTCTCTCCGCCATGCCATAGGGGACAGGACAGGGGCATTCCCAGCATTCCACAGTGGAAGTGGCACAGAGTGATGGGGTGAAGGGAAGTCAGACAGGCCAACAGGAGGGCAGTAGACCGAAGCTCCCTTCTCCAAGCCCCTCAAGCCCCTAACCCCAAGCTGGGCTTCATTTAAACCTGAAGGGTTGCATATTATTCCAGCCTCCGTAGGTCATCCATAATAGCCCAAATGTGTTTGCATTGGAAGAGCTGTGACGTTTGGCTGTTTTCTCCCATTTGTCAAAGGTTGTGGCTGGATAAGACCTCTCTTTCAGTGTTGGGCCCAATGGAGTGATCTGTTCATTTCTGTTAATGTCTCATTTGAACAGGTTGGACATCTCAGAGCCGGAGGTTCATTTTACTCTCTTCCACTGCGGGTGGATTGACCAGTAATGGCACCCTAGGGGACTGTGGATTAATATGTTGGTGCTTTCAACACTGCTACAGTGCTTGTCTGGGAGAGAATTGTGATTTCTTTCTCTTTAAGTTATGGCAGCAATCAATTCATTTACACAGGAAAGCTGAAAACGATGGTTGATTTAAATATTTGGCTGAGAAATGCATATCCTAATCTTCGACTGTTAAATTGGCGACAGACAGTATTGACCATAAACACAAGGAATGGCCAGAGACCCAGCTAGTGATGATGCTCCTCCTTTCTCCCGTGTCATTTTTCATTCTTCCTGAAACATTACCTGCAAATATCACATTGATAAATCAAAACAACGCTTTCCAAATAATCTCATCAAATTTTTTACGTAAAATTCATGCTTCTCATCAGCATTCTTTGTTTAACATTTATGTTTATTGATAAATGAAGATGTGTTTAAATGATTTAAATCGAACATTAGCTGTGAGCTGCATGGGAGATGAATAATTGATGGGGTGTTGCAAGGGGCTGAGCCACTCTGGGATTAGATAATATTAGTTTAATGCAGGACTGGGGCTGCGGAGAGCAGAACAGGGGAAGTGTAATGGAGCTGCCTCCGTTAACTGATGATGGTTATTGTGGCCTGAAAGTTGCTACAAAAGGAGAGAAAAGGCCCTGAGTTGAAGGAGGGGTGGTGGAGAGGTTGTGGGGCAGCCAAAGGTTTGGCTCATAGGAACTGACACCGCAAATTGTGGCTTTAATAGCAGGAGGTTTACACATTCTACAGTGAGGCCCTAATGGCTGGGCCAGTGCATAGCGCAAAGGGAGAAAAATCGCCCCGCGCTATTAAATGAAACCCAATAAGGTTTTGTGCTTTCTGAGGATTTTTTTCATTCTCTTGACCTCCAGCTCCCCATTGCTCATTTTGAACCCTTCCTGTCCATTTCCTCCCCGGACACTCCCTGAAGTTTTCCTACGCACCCCCAAAAAACCTGGACCACAAAGCCACCCTTTACCCTGACCCTGTAAAGTCACACAGACACTCATCTACTCAGGGGCCCCGAGGGCCACGGCCAGCCTACCTAAAAGAATGAGGAAACGGAACGTCTGGCAAGACCTTAGACTATCTACACCAGTGGTTCTTAACCTTGTTGGAGGTATTGAACCCCACCAGTTTCATATGTGCATTCACCGAACCCTTAAGTGGAAAAATAAATTATGATTTTTTCAAATTCAAAACATAGGTATATATTTTACTAGTGCACAAAATGAACCGTGCGTCAACATCACTGTGTTCAAAGAACAAAATCATCAAAACATGATTTTCACACAAAAACAAAAACATAATAATGAATATTTACTGCAAATCAGTGTGACTTCTGCTGTTGCCTTTCAGAGACCAGTTCAGAAATGCGCGGCTTCACCTTGGCAAGTGCCATTCTCATGTCATTTTCGCAACAAAGTCTGTTCCTTTTCTTCGTTTTTATGTCCAGCATCGTCAAATGATTGCTCGCAAAGATATGTTGTAACAAACGGTATGAAAATCTCAAGAGCTTTCTTAGCAATAACAGGGTACGTTACCATTTGTTGACACCAAAATGTTGAAAGCGTTGTTGTTCTGAAGACTTGCTGTTGAACCTGGCTCTGCTGAATTTCAATGATTTCATCGAGGTATTCATCATTGACATCTGTTGTCTCAACACTAAACGTGAACGGCTGTCTCACCCATGCTGGATATGACTCTCTTGTAGGGAAGTATCCGTCGAGAGACTTTGCAAGCTCATCTAAAGTGCGTGGCAATTGCTTGCTTCAGTTCCGCAGGTACAGAAATGTCTCCGATTCCAGATACATCTTCGATCTTACTTATTACACAGTCGTCCAGCAGGGGAAAGTTTGCGAAGTTATTGTTCTCTGTTCGTCGTTTCCATAACGGTAGCTTTTTTTGAAAAGCCTTCAGGTTTTCCTCCACTTCGATGATGTTGACTCCACCGCCCTGCATCTTTTGATTGAGATGATTGAGAGCTGCGAAGATATCAGCCATGTATGCTAAAATGAGAATGAACTAATTTTTGTAGCAATCTGCATGACAATGTTGGTGCTTTTGCAAAAACAGGGCTAATTCCACACGGCAAAAACACGATTCAGCATCTGTCCCCGGGACCCGACCAAACGTTAGAATGGTACAGAAGTACCTCGAATTCAGAGCCCATTTCTTTACACAGCTCACTGAAGATGCGGTGCCTCAGAGCACTAGTTCGCACATAGTTCACACATTCCACTACAATTTGTAATACTTCTGCCAGTTTTGGAGGCAAGGTTTTTGTTGCCAACGCATGCCTGTGCAGAATACAATGCGTAACAATGATGTGTGGTGCATCGGCTTTCACTAGCGCACCAAAACCAGACTTTCTTCCCAGCATGACTGGAGCTCCGTCCGAACAAACTGCAGAAACCATATCCCACGAAAGATTGTTGTCTTTGAAGAAGTCATCCACAAGTTTCTTCACATCGGCTGCCTTAGTTGTTGTTGTAAGAGGCTTACAAAATGAAAAAATCTTCCTTTATCACGTCGTCTTTCACATAGCGCACGAATACAGCAAGCTGGCTTAGATTGGAAACGTCTGTGGTCTCGTCGAGTTGAAGGCTGAATTTTGCCGGGCTTGAAATCAGATGTGCAACTACTTGAGCCAAGATGTCTTTGCTCATGTCCTCTGTTCTGTCGCTGATGGTGTCATTTGAAAGAGGAATTTGGGATAACTTAACTTCAGCCTCTTTTCCCAGCATGATATTCGCCATTTTCAACACAGCTGGTTTTATGAGTGTTTCACCAATGGTGTGTGGTTTGCCTTGCTTTGTCGTCAGGTAAGCAACTTCGTACGATGCTGTGATGATCAGTTTGTTGATGGGTACAAAGCCGAGAACAGGCAGAGTAGCTTTTACATCGAATCTGGCTCTCTTCACCTTGAATTCAGCGAGCGTTGTGTTCTTGTATTTTCCATCTCCATGCAGCTTAAGGAAGTGTTCTTAGTTTTGCTGGTGCTTGACTAGAATTACTCAACTTGGCATTGCAAATCATGCAGTTAGGACGCTGACTCCCATCACGTTCCGTTATACATGTGAATCCATATTGTGCATATTCGTCCAACCACTTTCATTTTTTGCTCGACATAGTAAGTATGAAGGGATTCAAATATTAAGAAAGAAATCACAAGACATACCATCACGACAATCACAAGTAGACTACTGGGCACACCAAATTCCCTGCAGCACAGATAGGCCAAGCGTTGTAGCGTGATCACCTGCAGCCAATAATGGCCAAGCAGGGCGTGTCATCACGAATCATATGAGTCGGATGTGTGTCTTGGCCGAACCCCTGAGACTGACTCAGGTTCGATCGAACCCAGGTTAAGAACCACTGCACCTACTGGTTTTCATAAGTGGCACCATAGAGGAGGTTTTTTGATAAATCTATATGGCAAAATGTAGGGTGAAATGGTTCAAAGATTATATGGTAAGACTTCAATAGTTAAATAAGAATTACCCCTCAGTACACAGAGAACAGTGCATTGATATGACGTTTCACCACATTTCTGTCCTTTCTGCATACAGCCATGTCCCGCGATGACCTAAAGTGCATGCCACTATCCCTTTGAGAGGCTTTCTATAGTGTCTGTGCAGTTAGGCCAGATTATAGCAGCATCATCCATTTCTAATACACAAAAACATGCTTCAGCGCCGGTACGTACTGTATCAGACATATGCTTATATTAATAGCTTCTCAGCTCAGTGCCTCCAGGTCAGCCTGCAACAAAAGAGCCTCGTTGACTCTCTGAGGGATTCTCCGTATTGTGCCAGCCAAGGAAAAAGATGCAGGGAGGGATAATCTGTATCAAAGGCTCTGGAGGACCCCTTCATTTGGTGTTGCTATCACAGCAGTATATTAGCATCTAAAAAGGGAGGCAGTATACCCCGCAGCACAGGAGGAGCGTTTCAAGTGGTCACTCACCAACCTTATTTATTTCTTCATCATCCGTCACGTTTTATGCTGAGTAGCAGAGTTCTGCACTACAACCCTCCCCCCCCTAAAAAAAATCCTGGTGTCTTCAACACAAAAGTATTAAAGTTGCTGCTTCTCTTTTTTCTCCTTCCCTACGTTTCACTTCTTTATGGCAGCGAGAGGTATGACAGCTGTCATCTGTACTCAGCTCCTCTCAGATCTACATTTCATGGTCTGCAGGTTCGCTGGATAGATCACCAGGTTCTGCTTGAATAGACAACAGAGAGGAGAAAAGAACCATCCCCACCTCTGATGATTATCCTATTTAGATTTTTTAAAATTTAGAATTTTTTAAATTTAACTTTTATTTAACTAGGCAAGTCAGTTAAGAACAAATTCTTATTTACAATGACGGCCTACACCAGCCAAACCCGAATGACGCTGGGCCAATTTCACCATTGTTTGGGTTTTATTGTAGTTCTTTAAAAAGATTTGGTAGTATTTTTTGACTACTTAGCATTTCTATAACACCATGTTTATTAGAATGCAAACTGCTTGTAAATCTTGACTAGATTTACCAAAATAGGAAATCCCTTTTTTTGTAACATAACAATGTTGTGATACTGGATCATCTTTTATGAAACTGCTGGCTGTTGTGGAGGAACGTGATGGTCAATATATAGAGAAAGGGGGGTATGGGTGGGTTGGGGGGGCATTAGAACAGAGACGCTTTTTGGAAGGCTCTCTGATGTGAGGGCTTGAACTGAAATGGTGGGAAAGGGTGGTGAAATGGAGGTGTCTTGGTGTCTTTTATCCCAGTCTGTGTCTAATCACCAAAGGATTTGATGGCCATTTGTCTGTCACCGATCCAATCAGCATGATTATACTGCCACATTTGGCCCTGTTAGGCCTGCTGGTCTCGGTATGCCATGACTCAAAACATATAAACGGGCGTCTGTCAACTTGAAAAATTGCCATCCACTCTGTTTGAAATACCAAGGTAGAGTGTCTCAAATAGTGTGTGTCAAACATTTTATCCTGCAATGCAGGATGCTCACATTCAAAGATTGACATACATTAGACACACAAAAAAAATGGGGCGAAAGAAAATAGCCCAAACCCTTGTGTTTCAGGGTTATAACCTCAGGGCTAAAGTTATTGAAAGGCCTATCAGTTTTAGACAGGAGCAGGCAGCCTCAATCCCCATCACCAGCTAGCTGGCAGTCCTGTTTTTGAACCTGACAGTGCCTTCCCCTCTCCAATGCTCTCAGTTGAACCCTCTATGGGAGTCACATGTGAGTGGTCACCAAGTAACCTGCCTTCCACTATCCCCCGAATAGTGATCGCAACACACGCCATGGCCAACCCAGAATGCCGCGGGGCAGACTACAACAGCATGATAAGATGGATCAATCACCTGCTGAAGGACACTAACAGTTCTCCCTCTCACAGTGGTAAAGGAGAGCAGGAACTGCTGACTGAAGGTGAGGAAAGGCTAGACTTGGTAAATGGTTTACTGGAGGCTATTTCGACCCATTGCTAATTGTGTTGAGGGGGTTCTCACAATATGTGGAAAGGAAAGAAGAAATACTTGCCTTACAGTTGTGTGGATTATGTTGTCCAGATGTAAACATTGTTGTTCAGAAAAACATGTTCACTCATAGAGAATGTCTGATTGATGTCACCATTGCTTTTGGTTTCTGTGTAGACCCTCCTCCAGGCTGAAGGAGTTGAGAGCCTGTGTATACTGTACCAGTCAGAAATGTGGATACGCCTACTCATTCAAGCGTTTTTCTTGATCTTTCCTATTTTCTACATTGTAGAATAATAGTGAAGACATCAAAACTATGAAATAACACATATGGAATCATGTGGTAAACAAACAATTGTTAAACAAATCAAAATATATTTCATATTTGAGATTCTTCAATGTAGCCACCCGTTGCCTTGATGACAGCGTTACACACTCTTGGCATTCTCTCAACCAGCTTCATCTGGAATGCTTTCCCAACAGTATTAAAAGGAGTTCCCACATATGCTGAGCACTTGTTGGCTGCTTTTCCTTCACTCTTTGGTCCAACTCATCCCAAACTATCTCAGTTGGGTTGAGGTTGGGTGATTGTGGAGGCCAGGTCATCTGATGCAGCACTCCATCACTCTCCTTCTTGGTCAAATAGCCCTTACACAGCCTGGAGGTGTGTTGGGTCATTGTCCTGTTGAAAAACAAATGATTAAGGACAAACCAAATGGGATGGCATACTGCTGCAGAATGCCGTGGTAGCCATGCTGCTTAAAAATCACAAACAGTGGCACCAGGAAAGCAACCCCACACTATCACACCTCCTCCTCCATGTTTTATGGTGGGAACCACACATGCAGAGATCATCCGTTCTCACACAGACACAGTGGCTGGAACCAAAAATCTCAAATTTGACTCATCAGACCAAAGGACAGATTTCCATCTGTCTAATGTCCATTGCTTGTGTTTTTTGGCCTAAGCAAGTCTCTCCTTCTTATTGACACTTGATGGTTTTTGCAGCTGCATTTGAAGAAACTTTAAAAGTTCTTGACATTTAAAGAAATTATGGTCTGTCATTTCTCTTTGCTTTTTTGAGCTGGATGTCACGTTCGTTTAGAGATGGATTGGACCAAGGTGCAGCGTGGTAGGCGTACATCTTTCTTTTATTTAAACAACAAAATACAAAACGAACGTAAAGCTACATGCAGTGCAGAAAGCAACTACACACAAACAAGATCCCACAAACTAAAGGTGGAAAAAAGGCTGCCTAAGTATGATCACCAATCAGAGACAACGATAGACAGCTGCCTCTGATTGGGAACCATACCCGGCCAACAAAGAAATAGAAAACATAGAATGCCCACCCAAATCACACCCCGACCTAACCAAATAGAGAAATTAAAAGGCTCTCTAAGGTCAGGGCGTGACACTGGTCTTGCCATAATATAGATTTGTTTTTTACCAAATAGGCCTATCTTCTGTATACCATCCCTACCTTTTCACAATACAACTGATTGGCTGAAACACATTAAGAATAAAATTAATTCAACAAATGGACTTTTTACCAGGCACACCTATTCATTGAAACGGATTCCAGGTGACTTCCTCATGAAGCTGGTTGAGAGAATTCCAAGAGTGTGCAAAGCTGTCTGTAAGGCGAAGGGTGCCTAGTATGAATAATCTCAAATATATATATTTTTTTTTATTTGTTTAACACTTATTTGGTTACTACATGATTGCACGTGTTATTTGACAGTTGTGATGTCTTCACTATTATTCTACAATGAAGAAAATAGGAAAAATAAAGAAAATGTTTTGAATCAGTAGGTGTGTCCAAACTTTTGACTGGTATTGTATGTAACTGGGATAATTTACACAATTCTCCAAGCAAGCTTCGCTCAATAATTTACATTCTACAAACGTTTGAACCCTCTCCCCCCATTATATTCCCTCTGTCTTGGGCTGCCCACAACATACCACACCCAAGCTCGTCTGAATAGCTTGGGGCCTAGTAGGGGATGGATCATAGGCAAAAGGTACAACGACTTATCTCAATACATGCATGAGAGCAAAATGCAGGGTCATTAGAGGTGGCTTGGGTTAACCTCCCGAAATCACCTCTGAAAAAGGAAGGAGATCCATGTCATCATCTCCGAATACATAAACAGCATTCATGCATCTGTCTGTACCATGCAACCAAGGATGGAGCAATTACAAACAATAACCTCACAACAGTTATCAAACCATTTTTACAATCCTTTTTCTAAAGACTTTCTGTATCAACCATGTGCTGTAGAAGCAACCCAATTTCTTTCTTTCTTTTCTGTTTCTTGATGAAGCATTCACAAATTTGCAAAGAATCACTGTTGTCATGATTTCAATTAATTCAATGTAAGCGATGGCTCTTTAAATTGATTCATGGACAATAAACACCCTGCCAAATAATACATTCCTATGAGTATATTTGCGTGCAATATGAACACTCTTCATGCTCAATTGAACCTTCTTGAAGTTTTGATGTCTTCCCTCCCTATTAGAATGAATGCATTTCTCTGGGTTTGAGTCTCCAGCCAGACTCATGGAATTCCTAGCCAATCAGAAGGCAGGGTCTAGGCTGGCCACTACAGTACCTAATGGAATCCCACAGCAAAACAACCAACATCAAGTGTTTATTTTACCCCTTCAACTACAAAGAGGAGCTTATGCTGAAGCTCTTGGCATGATCTGGTCAAAAGCGAGCTTCAGATTTCAGATCATCTACAGCAGAGTACTTCGGCGAGTCTTCAAAACGAACTTGACTCCTTCAAAATCTCAGAAACTTTAGCGGTTCTTCTGTTCCTATTGGAGTGTGACGACTCTGACGAGGGGGAGTGGTTGGTTCCACAGTAGTTCTGTGCACTAATGGTGTCTCAGAGAAGGCAGAGCCAATCTACCCAGCTGGCAGGGACTCTCTCAGAGCAGCACACTTGTCACAGCCCATCACATGAGTACTCCTCTGAACTGGAGCCGTGAATAATTTCTTAAAGATCCAAAAAGTCTTTATTTTGCTTTCTGTTGCTTTGCAAGAACCAACCAACACCAAGTCCTTGCAACTATTTCAACACACGCAATGGAAAAAGTAAAGAGAGAGACGAAAATGGATGTCTCTTCTTTGTTTAACGGAATCATGTCAGCTGAGAAGTTTAGTAAAACTGCGTCTTGGAACTTGATATGAAACAGAGCAGAGCTATGCAGAAACGGAGAGGTGGTGACAGGGATCATGGGTAGAAGTGAACTCAGTTGATTGTAAACAAGAACACGAGTGCATGGACACTCATCATGCACATGCCAAAACACTGTTGCCCTTGACTCTGTTTGATGGCCACTATTCTGATTTACGCTTGAGGTTGTGTTTATATTCTAAGTTTTAAATGGTGATTGTGTCAATTACTCACATGAATGCTGTTCGTTAAATGGAAACAAAGGAATGGATTTATTGCTAAGTCTCTAGGGCTTTTTCTCTGCCCTTCTCTTTGCTAGGTCTCTAAAAGCATCTGCCTGAGTTCCAATACTCTGAAATATCCCTGTTCTCTGGATTATCACTGAGAGGTAAAAAGCATGGATAGGCTGCCACCTGATTGCCATGATCTTTCAAGTGCTTTGAGATCGGAGGTCATGAAGGTAAGGCGACAAGGACAGGAGAATAAGGAAGAGCCTTAAAGCACTGGTTCTGTCTTTCCTGCCCTGGTGCTGTTGGTGTCTGTCTATGGAGAAGAGAGGAGGAATGTGTCCATTGAGGAGAACAGGACAAGTCTAGGACCAAAAGGCTTCTCAACAGCTTTTACCCCCAAGCCATAAGACTCCTGAACAGGTAATCAAATGGCTACGCGGACTATTTGCATCAAATGGCTACGCGGACTAAAGCAGCTTAATTGAATTTAAAACCCCAAATATAACTTTCATGACAAACTTTGTGAATATCTGGGGTTTCCCTCTTCACAATGCAGAAAGACTATTTAATCAGTGGACACCACTAGTTTTTATTACAACACACCTGTCATAAATTGTTTTCTTTACTAAAGTAGAGGTTTATTATTATTATTATTATTATTATTGCTAAAGGTACTGCATAGGTGTTAACATACATTTTTTAGCAAGCGATAACTCTTGTATAGCCTAAGAAAGTGGCAGCAATGTGCAGAAAGTAGTTTTGAATGCATTTTATTGAAACAATAACAGTCTTTAACTTTTTTGGTAACATAGTGAAATATTCTTATATACTGCACAATGAGGAATTCAACTACAAAATACAAGTCTTCATCTATTTTTTAACCATTGCCCCCACCCACAAGGTGTATAAATAACAACAATAAATAAGAATAAAATAAGATAGACACAACAAAAACCTGAAGAACATAAATCAATCAACTCTAATTAGTAAATGTAGGACAGTATGCAGGTGTGTGTGCATGGACTTTGTAGATGTATTTCTCACATGTGCAGCACATAGTATTTGTTTTACAGTCCTTTGGGGGGCAAAATTGGCATCTCCTCCTCATGCCTGCCCCAGCTACAGCCTCAGGTGGATCAGGACAAGAATCAGCCCCCTGAACAGCTTTCACAAGTGCTGCAGAGGCTGCTGTGTGGGGGAGGCACTCCCTTCTTTGAATGTGTGGGGTTAAAAGTGCTTTCCCAGCTGCTCCAGGAACACCCTCCTCTTGTTCCGCTTATCAGGCATCCAGGTAGGGTTGATCTTGTTCCACATCACAAAGGAATTGTATGAGGACACGTCAATGATGTTATGGAAGATGTCCAGGGGCCAGCGGTCAGTTATCCAGTTATCCTCCTGCAGCTGTAAGTTCCAATCACCTTGTCCAGGTTGTCCACGCCTCCTTTGTTGTGATTGTAGTCCAGTATGATGGCTGGCTTCCTTTCCTCATGATCACTGATCTTAGCCGTTTTGTGCAGTGTGCTCAGGAGGACCACATTATTGTTCCTCTTTAGGAGGTAAGAAACTAGAGTGATGGTGGGGGTGGAGAAAAAGTTTGATGAGAAGGCCTCTCTCCCCCATGTTGTGAAGAGTGCAGGGGGGGAGCTCAGGGTTGTTCTTTCTAACTTTGCCAACTATGGTGATCTTCCTCTTCAGGAGCTGCTGGCTGAGTTCAATCAGTAGCACACATAATCTCAGTTTCTCATTGTGTGTGTGTGTGTGTGTGTGTGTGTGTGTGTGTGTGTGTGTGTGTGTGTGTGTGTGTGTGTGTGTGTGTGTGTGTGTGTGTGTGTGTGTGTGTGTGTTTGTTTGTTTGTGTGTGGTTTTTGTGCTGTGTAAATTATTTTATAACTGCCGGGTAAGACCCTAAGACAATCTTTGTACCCTGGTGGTGTACAGCTTTCATAGAAATATGAAAAAAGGTGATGATTCACTTTTATAATGTTGGAGTCACTCTAGGAAAAGTCATAAAGCAGAAAAATATAATTTAGGGTGTTTTCTCTGCTGTTAAACATAGTGGAGGGTCATTTTTGACCCTTAAGATAACACAATGGTTACATTGCACTGTTGGTTAGGGCTTGTAAGTAAACATTTCACAGTAAGGTCTTCACCTGTTGTATTCGGCGTACATGACAAATAAACTTTATTTGATTTGATTTGACAGCAGGCAGATGGGCTATGGCAAAGGGGACCCTTCCAGGGCTCATATTGCACTTCATTTCAGGTGGAGAAGACAGGGAAAGCTCCCCTCACACAGATATTCACAGGCTGCTGCTCCTAGAATGTCATGGGTTCATGGAATTGTCTTCAGAAAGGACAAACACAGGCAGTCTTACGGTAAGGGGTTAATCTCTCTAGGGTATGTGGGACGCTAGCGTCCCATCTGGCCAACATCCAGTGAGGTTGCAGAGCACCAAATTCAATTACAGAAATGCTCATTATAAAGATTCAGAAAACAAAACATATTTTACAGGTTTAAAGATTAACTTCTTGTTAAACCAACCACAGTGTCATATTTATCAAATGCTTTTCGGCGAAAGCATACCTAGCCCAGAACATAGCCCAGTTGACAAATTATTACAAACAGTAACCGGCCAAGCAGAAGCGTTACAAAACTCAGAAATAGAGATACAATTAATCCCTTACCTTTGATGATCTTCATATGGTGGCAATCAGAAGACATTAGTTTACTCAATAAATGTTCCATTTGTTCGATGAATTCTCTTTATATCCAAAAACTTCTGTTTTGTTAGGCTCATTTTCTTCAGTAATCCACAGACTCAAACTCAGTCAAAACAATTAGACAAAAAAATCCAAATTGTATCCGTAAAGTTCATAGAAAAATGTCAAACGATGTTTATATTCAATCCTCAGGTTGATTTTTTTAGCCTAAATGATCTAGAATATTTCAACCGGACAATAACGTTGTCAATATAAAAGGTAAACAAGAAATGCACATGCGCCTGAAAAAAACTCTACGTCACGTTAGGGTCCACTCGTTCAGACTGGTCTTACTCCCTCATTTATAAGAATACAAGCCCGAAACGATTTCTAACACTGTTGACATCTAGTGGAAGGCATAGGAACTGCAAATTGAGTCCTAAGTCAATTGATACTGTAATGGCATTGAATAGAAAACTACAAAACCAAAAAAAAAAAACGACTTCCTGAATGGATTTTTCTCAGGTTTTCGCCTGCTAAATCAGTTCTGTTATACTTACAGACACTATTTTAACAATTTTGGAAACTTTAGAGTGTTTTCTATCCAAATCTACAAGATGCATATCATATCTTCTGAGCCCGAGTAGCAGGCCGTTTAATTTGGGCATGCTTTTCATCCAAAATTCCCAATGCTGTCCCCTAGAGGTTAAACAAGCTTCCCACAATAAGTTGGGTGAATTTTGGCCCATTCCTCCTGACAGATCTGGTGTAACTGAGTCAGGTTTGTAGGCCAACCTTGCTCGCACAGACTTTTTCAGATCTGCACACAAATTATTTAATAGGATTGAGGTCAGGGCTTTGTCCTGGCCACTCCAATACCTTGACTTTGTTGTCCTTAAGCCATTTTGCCACAACTTTGGAAGTGTGCTTGGGGTCATTGTTTATTTGGAAGACCCATTTGCGACCAAGCTTTAACTTCCTGACTGATGTCTTGAGATGTTGCTTCAATAGATACACATAATTGTCCTGCCTCATGATGCCATCTATTTTGTGACGTGCACCAGTCCTCCTGCAGCAAAGCACCCCCCACAACATGATGCTGCCACCCCGTGCTTCACGGTTGGAATGGTGTTCTTCGGCATGCAAGCCTCCCTTTTTCCTCCAAACATAACGATGGTCATTATAGCCAATAATTTATATTTTTGTTTCATCAGACCAGAGGACATTTCTCCAAACAGTACGATCTTTGTCCTCATGTGCAGCTGCAAACCATAGTCTGGATTTTTTACGGTGGTTTTGGAGCAGTGGCTTCTTCCTTGCTGAGTGGCCTTTCAGGTTATGTCGATATAGGACTGGTTTTACTATGGATATAGATACTTCTGTACCTGTTTACTCCAGCATCTTCACAAGGTCCTTTGCTGTTGTTCTGGGATTGATTTGCACTTTTCGCAGCAAAGTACTTTCATCTCTAGGAGACTGAGCGGTATGAGCGGTATGATGGCTGAGTACCTGAGCGGTATGGCGGCTGCGTGGTCCCATGGTGTTTAAACCTGCGTACTATTGTTTGTACAGATGAACGTGTTTGGAAATTGCTCCCAAGGATGAAACAGACTTGTGGAGGTCTACAAAAAAAATTCTGAGGTCTTGGCTGATTTTTTTTGATTTTCCCATGATGTCAAGCAAAGAAACACTGAATTTGAAGGTTGGCCTTGAAATACACCCACAGGTACACCTCCAATTGACTCAAATGATGTCAATTAGCCTATCAGAAGCCTCTAAAGCCATGACATCATTTTCTGGAATTTTCCAAGCTGTTTAAAAGCACAGTCAACTCAGTGTATGTAAACGTCTGACCCACTGGAATTGTGATACAATGAATTGTAAGTGAAATAATCTGTCTGTAAAGATTTGTTGGAAAAATTACTTGTATCATGCATAAAGTAGATGTCCTAACCGACTTGCCAAAACTATAGTTTGTTAACAAGAAATGTGTGGATTGATTGAAAAACGAGTTTTAAAAGACTCCAACCTAAGTGTATGTGTAATGCTTCAGGTGTCGTAGGTGTGTGGAGTCAAACGCAGGAGACAGTGAGTGCAAAGCTGTGCGTCTTTATAGCACCAACGCACCACAGGGTGCTCACAATAGTAACGGCCCCAAACACAGGGAATGAGAATGTACAACGGAAAAGTAACGACCAGGCACTAACACGTACCTCTACAACAGAGCCGAAGGTTACACTGAAATAATCCCGCACAACAACCAGGCGGGCCGGCTGTCTAATAAAGACAAACTAATTAACTAATTACACATGAACAGGTGCTACCACTAAACATACAAGGAGGAGAGGAAAAACAATCAGTGGCAGCTAATAGGCCGGTGATGACGACCGCCGAGCGCCACCCGCCCGGGAAGGGGAAACACCCTCGGTCGGACTCGTGACAGTACCCCCCTCCTGACGCGCGGCTCCCGCAGCGCGCCGACACCGGCCTCGAGGTCGCCCCGGAGGACGAGGTGCAGGGCGATCCGGATGGAGGCGATGGAAATCCCTCAACATGGATGGATCCAAGATGTCCCTCACTGGTACCCAGCACCTCTCCTCCGGACCGTACCCCTCCCAGTCCACGAGGTACTGCAGGCCCCTCACCCGGCGTCTTGAGTCCAGAATGGCCCGGATCGTGTACGCCGGGGTCCCCTCGATGTCCAGAGGGGGGGGAGGGACCTCCGGTACCTCACTGTCCTGCAGGGGACCAGCTACCACCGGCCTGAGGAGAGACACATGAAACGAGGGGTTAATACGATAATAGGAAGGGAGTTGTAATCGATAACACACCTCGTTTATTCTCCTCAGGACTTTAAAGGGCCCTACACACTGCGGACCCAGCTTCCGGCAGGGCAAGCGGAGAGGTAGGTTTCGGGTCGAGAGCCAGACCCTGTCCCCCGGTACAAACACGGGGCCTCACTGCGGTGGCGGTCAGCACTCCTCTTCTGCCGTCCACTCGCTTGTCGTAGAGATTCCTGGACGGCCCTCCAGGTCTCCTTGGAGCGCTGTACCCATTCCTCCACCGCAGGAGCCTCGGTCTGGCTCGGATGCCATGGTGCCAGGACCGGCTGGTATCCCAACACACACTGAAAAGGGGACACGTTAGTAGAGGAGTGGCGTAGTGAGTTCTGAGCCATTTCAGCCCAGGGAATGTATCGTGCCCACTCCCCTGGCCGATCCTGGCAATACGACCGCAGAAACCTACCCACCTCCTGGTTCATTCTCTCCACCTGCCCATTACTCTCGGGGTGATAACCGGAGGTCAGGCTGACAGAGACCCCCAAGCGTTCCATGAACGCTCTCCATACCCGAGGCGTGAATTGGGGGCCCCGATCAGAAACGATGTCCTCCGGCACCCCGTAGTGCCGAAAGACATGGGTAAATAATGCCTCCGCAGTCTGCAGGGCTGTAGGGATACCGGGCAACGGGAGGAGACGGCAGGACTTAGAAAACCGATCCACAATCACTAGAACCGCGGTGTTCCCCTGAGACGGCGGAAGATCGGTCAGGAAATCTATGGACAGATGTGACCATGGCCGCTGTGGAACGGGGAGGGGTTGTAGCTTCCCTCTAGGAAGGTGCCTAGGAGCCTTACTCTGAGCGCACACTGAGCAAGAGGAGACATAACCCTTAACGTCCTTAACCAACGTAGGCCACCAATACCTCCCCTGAAGGCTCCCCACTGTCCTCGTCACCCCAGGGTGACCCGAGGAGGGTAGGACGTGAGCCCACCGAATCAGCTTGTCCCGAACATCAAGCGGCACGTACCTTCGCCCCGCTGGACACTGAGGAGGCGCGGGTTCAGCCCGTAACGCCCGCTCGATGTCGAGTCCACCTCCCATACCACTGGGGCTACCAGCTTAGAGGCGGGAAGGATGGGAGTAGGTTCGGTGGACCCATCCTCGGTGTCGTAAAGGCGGGACAGTGCGTCAGCCTTCACGTTCTGGGAGCCCGGTCTATAAGACAAAGTAAACCGGAACCGGGTAAAGAATATGGCCCACCTTGCCTGACGTGGGTTAAGTCTCCTTGCAGCCCGAATATACTCCAGATTCTGGTGGTCGGTCCAGATGAGAAAAGGGTGCTTAGCCCCTCAAGCCAGTGTCTCCACACCTTCAGAGCTCTAACCACCGCTAGCAACTCCCGGTCCCCACATCATATTTACGCTCCGCTGGGCTGAGCTTCCTTGAGAAGAAAGCGCAGGGGCGGAGTTTTGGTGGCGTACCCGAGCGCTGTGACAGCACGGCACCCACCCCAGCCTCGGACGCGTCCACCTCCACTATGAATGCTAGAGAGGGATCCGGATGCGCCAACACGGGCGCATCAGTGAACAGCGCCTTCAACTTGTTGAATGCTCTGTCCGCCTGTGCTGACCACTGCAATCGCACCAGGCCCCCCAGCAGTGAGGTAATGGGAGCCGCTATCTGGCCAAAACCCCGGATAAACCTCCGGTAGTAGTTGGCAAAACCCAAAAACCGCTGCACCTCCTTTACCGTGGTTGGAGTCGGCCAATTACGCACGGCCCTAATGCGGTCACCCTCCATCACCACCCCGAGGTGGAAATGCGATATCCCAGAAAAGAGACGGCTCGTTTAGAGAACACGCATTTCTCAGCCTTGACGTATAGGTCATGCTCCAGCAGTCTACCAAGCACTTTGCGCACCAGAGACACATGCGCGGTGTGGTGGCCGAGTAGATCAGAATGTCATCGATATAAACAACCACTCCCTGCCCGCACAGGTCCCTGAGAATCTCGTCTACAAAGGATTGGAAAACGGCTGGAGCATTCTTTAACCCATACGGCATGACGAGGTACTCATAGTGGCCGGATGTAGTACTAAATGCGGTTTTCCACTCGTCTCCCTTCCGAATACGCACCAGACTATACGCGCTCCTGAGATCCAGTTTTGTGAAGAACTGCGCTCCGTGGAACGATTCCACCGCCGTAGCGATGAGAGGTAGAGGGTAACTATACCCCACTGTGATGGCGTTTAGACCTCTATAATCGATACACGGACGCAAACCTCCCTCCTTTTTCCTCACAAAAAAGAAACTCGAGGAGACGGGTGAAATGGAGGGCCGAATGTACCCCTGTCCCAGCGACTCCGTGACATATGTCTCCATTGCCAACGTCTCCTCCTGGGACAGCGGGTACACGTGACTCTTGGGAAGCGCAGCGTCTACCTGGAGATCTATCGTACAATCCCTTCCCGGTCGATAAGGTGGTAATTTAGTCGCTTTCACTTTACTGAAAGCGATTGCCAAATCGGCATACTCGGGGGAATGCATACCGTGGAACCCTGGTCTGGACTCTCCACCCGACGTGGCACCGATGGAAACTCCCAAACACCTTCCAGAACACTCCTCTGACCACCCCTGGAGAACCCCTGTCTCCACGAAATTTTAGGATTGTGCCGGGCCAGCCAGGAGTCCCCAGCACCACTGGAAACGCAGGCGAATCAATAATAAAAAAACTGATACGCTCCCTATGATTCCCCTGCGTCACCATGTCCAGTGGGACCGTGGTCTCCCGACCATCCCTGACCCTAATGGCCGGCTATCTAGGGAGTGCACGGGGAAAGGAGAATCTATCGGCACCAGCGGAACCCCTAACTTAAGGGCGAGTCCGCGATCCATAAAGTTCCCAGCTGCGCCTGAATCGACTAGCGCCCTATGCTGGGAAGAGGGAAAAAAGTGAAGGAAAGAGATTAAGACAAACATATGGCCAACAAGGGATTCTGGGTGAGTCTGATGCTGACTCACCTGGGGTGACCGAGAAGCGTTCCGCCTGCCATCTCTACTCCCAGACGGACCCCCAGCACCGATCAGACGTGTGTCCTCTCCGACCACAGTTGGTGCAGGAAGGCCTCCTCCTCCGGTACCCCTCGGCGCAGCCCCTCCCAACTCCATCGGAATGGGAGCGGAGGGGCTGGGTGGTGGAACGCACAGGACCCTCTCTGAACGCCCGCGGGCAGCCAGCAGATTGTCCAGTCGAATGGACATGTCAATCAGCTGATCCAGTGACAGAGTGGTGTCCCGACAAGCTAACTCCCGGCGGACGTCCTCTCGGAGACTACACCTGTAGTGGTCCATAAGGGCCCTGTCGTTCCACCCAGATCCGGCTGCCAAGGTCCGGAACTCCAGCGCGTAATCCTGGGCGCTCCTCCTCTCCTGCCTGAGATGAAAAAGTCGTTCTCCCACCGCTCGGCCGTCTAGAGGGTGATCAAACACGGCACGGAAGCGGCAGGAAAACTCTGGGTAGTGCTCCGCGCTGAGTCTGGGCCATTCCAGACTGCGTTCGCCCACTCCAGAGCACGACCCGTGAGGCAGGAGATGAGGACACTCACCCTCTCCGCTCCTGAGGGAGTGGGTCTAACGGTGGCCAGGTATAGCTCCAGCTGAAGCAGAAACCCCTGGCAACCCGCCGCCGCTCCATCATAAGCCCTCGGTAGCGTCAGACGGAGGGTGCTGGAGTCAGTGATGGGGAGTCCGGGCCGGGGTGCCGAAGGTGAGAGAGGAGACCACTCCTCTCCCATCGGTCCATTCTCTCCATCACTTGATCCATCGCGGATCCGATCCGATGGAGAACGGTGGTGTGGTGGAGAACCCGTTCCTCCATCGATGGGAGAGGGTTGGCTGCTGCTCCTGCTGACTCCATTCAATTTGATATGGGTGCGGGATTCTGTAATGCTTCAGGTGTCGTAGGTGTGTGGAGTCAAACGCAGGAGACAGTGAGTGCAAAGCTGTGTGTCTTTAATAGCACCAACGCACCACAGGGTGCTCACAATAATGTGACCCCAAACACAGGGAATGAGAATGTACAACGGAAAAGTAACGACCAGGCACTAACACGTACCTCTACAACAGAGCCGAAGGTTACACTGAAATAATCCCGCACAACAACCAGGCGGGCCGGCTGTCTAATAAAGACAAACTAATTAACTAATTACACATGAACAGGTGCTACCACTAAACATACAAGGAGGAGAGGAAAAACAATCAGTGGCAGCTAATAGGCCGGTGATGACGACCGCCGAGCGCCACCCGCCCGGGAAGGGGAAACACCCTCGGTCGGACTCGTGACAGTAGTAAACTTCCGTCTTCATCTGTATATACACTACCGTTCAAAAGTTTGGGGTCACTTAGAAATGTCCTTGTTTTTGAAAGAAAAGCACATTTTTGGCCATTAAAATAACATCAAATTGATCAGAAATACAGTGTAGACATTATTAATGTGTAAATGACTATTGTAGCTGGATATGGCAGATGTTTTATGCAATATATACTTAGATGTACAGAGGCCTATTATCAGCAACCATCACTGATCAATTAACCAATGCTAATTGATAATTAGGAAACCCTTTTGCAATTATGTTAGCAATACAACTGGTCTTCTTTAGACTAGTTATGTGTCTGGAGCATCATCATTTGTGGGTTCGATTCCAGGCTCAAAATGGCCAGAAACAAAACACTTTCTTCTGAAACTCATCAGTCTATTCTTGTTCTGAGAAATAAAGGCTATTCCATGTGAGAAATTGCCAAGAAACTGAAGATCTCATACAACGTTGTGTACTTCTCACTTCAAATCAAATGTATTTGTCACATACACATGGTTAGCAGATGTTAATGTGAGTGTAGCGAAATGCTTGTGCTTGTAGTTCCGACAATGCAGTAATAACCAACGAGTAATCTAACCTAACAATTCCAAAACTGCTACCTTATACACACAAGTGTAAAGGGATGAAGAATATGTACATAAAGATATATGAATGAGTAATGGTACAGAACGGTATAGGCACGATGCAGTAGATGGTATCGAGTACAGTATACACATATGAGATAAGTAATGTAGGGTATGTAAACAAAGTGGCATAGTTTAAAGTGGCTAGTGATACATGTATTACGTAAAGATGCAGTAGATGTTATAGAGTACAGTATATACATATACATATGAGATAGGTAATGTAGGGTATGTAAACATTATATTAAGTAGCATTGTTTAAAGTGACTAGTGATATATTTTCCATCAATTTCCATCAATTCCCATTATTAAAGTGGCTGGAGTTGATTCAGTGTGTTGGTAGCAGCCACTCAATGTTAGTGGTGGCTGTTTAACAGTCTGATGGCCTTGAGATAGAAGCTGTTTTTCAGTCTCTCGGTCCCAGCTTTGATGCACCTGTACTGACCTCGCCTTCTGGATGATAGCGGGGTGAACAGGCAGTGGCTCGGGTTGTTGTTGTCCTTGATGATCTTTATGGCCTTCCTGTGACATCGGGTGGTGTAGGTGTCCTGGAGGGCAGGTAGTTTGCCCCCAGTGATGCGTTGTGCAGACCTCACTACCCTCTGGAGAGCCTTAAGGTTTTTGGCGGAGCACTTCACAGAACAGCGCAAACTGTCTCTAACCAGAATAGAAAGAGGAGTGGGAGGCCCCGGGGCACAATTGATTAGGAGTAAAAGTACATTAGAGTGTCCAATTTGAGAAACAGACACTTCACAAGTCCTCAACTGGCAGCTTCATTAAATAATACCTGCAACACACCAGTCTCAACGTCAATGGTGAAGAGGCGACTCAGGGATGTTGGCCTTCTAGGCAGAGTTCCTCTGTCCAGTGCCTGTGTTCTTTTGCCCATCTTAATATTTTCTTCTTATTGGCCAGTCTGAGAGATGGCTTCTTCTTTGCAACTCTGCCTTGAAGGCCAGCATCTTCACTGTTGCCATTGAAATAAAATACATTTCTAAGTGACCCCAAACTTTTGAACGGTAGTGTATATATACTGTATATATTTTTTTTTTCATGGACTGAGGTCAAAGTTGAACTTAGGGTAGGAATAGCTATACCAGTATTCAGCAAAAGAAGAAGAGCCATACCAAGACATTGTTTCCATGGGTTTTGGCATTGCATCATGCTGGAACAAATGCTGTGGTCGTATGCTAATCCAATGGCTGTTGGCAACACATCATCTGCTCAACAGAGCAAAAGATTCAAAAGAAACTCCTTTAACTTGTGTTTTTAGAGACAAATATTTGTTTGGCAGTGTTGTGCACAACTCTCCGTGCCATAAGGCATAAGGATCATGTAATAAATTGGACTTAATTTCTGTGGCTTGGAGCATTAAAACTCGATGCTCTTCTCCCCTTCGCTTTAAATGCCTGTGGACTCCTTAATGTGTTAACCAAATGCCCTGCTGGGCTGGATTTGCTGTAATGGATTGGGTCCAACAACAGATACCCAACGCTCATCAATTGATTTAATCTCTAAAGAAACAGAGATGATATTTACATTTGAGACATCAATGGGACACGGACCACAACAGTGAGACATTGAGAAAGTCAATCCCCCTGGAAACAACATACAAATTGACATATGAAAGGAAATCTCAATAATAGTTTGTTTCATTTCTAGAAGTGATTATTTTTTACAGTATCCAGTAGAATTTTTTTTATGTTTTCGCTAATAGAGAAAGTCTTTGTTATTCTTTCCATATTTAATTTGACAAGGATGCAATTAATTAACACGTGTGTATTTAGTGTTTAACGTCTAACTCATATACTTCATCAAAAGTTAATACTTAATTAATTACTTTTGTATTATTAATAGCATTAATATGATCTTATTGTGATTAGTAGTAGTATTAATATAGGTTTCTAGGTTTCTGTCTCAGAACATAATCTAAACATCTTTAGGCCACAGATTCTGTTTTTAAATCTAGTCACTTTGCCAGCTAGAGTCAGATTGCTCATAAATGTGGCATTGAATCAAGTGATCAGATTACATTAAATGCATTTTTTGTATCCGCAGCCCTCTGCCATAAATTAAAACGATCTAAAAGCGTCTGGAGTGCATTTCCTTTTGCCTTGATTCATGTGCTGTAATATAACCCCTCTCTGATTCCTCCACCGTGGCACAGGCCGGCAAGGCGAGTGGGCTGCGGAGCGCGTCAGGAGATTAAAACCCAGTCGTGAGATTGAAAACGAGATCGAGAATCAGATAATGTAGTAGAGATATAATGAAAGTGTAAACAAAAACCTGGCGCAAGAGAAATGGCTGCTCATAAAGTCTCTCCACTGTCTTCATCACAAAATACATTTTGCAAGCCTGGCGCCCAGCAAGTTATTAACAATTGACCGAATTACACTGTTCAAAACTTCAACTGATTAGATTTTTTTTCTTTCTTCCCTCCAAATGTCTTAGAGTCTGAGTACATGTGGCACGTCATAGTAGGGTGGACTAGGGATCTGCTCACTCACTGTGTTTGAAACCATTTCATAGCATGTTCATAGCAAAATTATATTGGTTGAAGGACTGTCCTCATCAGAATGGTACAACTTTTGATTATATCTCTAGATCAAAGTTTCTAGATGTTTTATTTTATTTATTTAACCTTTACTTAACTAGGCAAGTCAGTTAAGAACAAATTCTTATTTTACAATGACGGCCTACCCCGGCCAAACCCACCCCTAGCCCGGACAACACTGGGCCAATTGTGCCACCATTATTATCTCATTTATCAAATCATTTCTGGGTAACAAATTAGTACCTTACTGTGATATTCTGGGAGTGGTCTGAGTGTGGAGGGGAAAACAAGCTGTTATTGGCAGAGAGGTTTAGAATTATCAGTCTTATTGGTCTATTAACTTACTTACAACCTGGTGATGTCACCAGGCAGGCCAAAGCTCCATCCCAAAAAAACAGGCTGAAATTCCAGGCTGTCTTTTCAAACAGCTCTTACACTAAAAGGGTATAATCATAATTTTCACAATTTCACTGTATTATTCCAAACTCATATTGTGGAAATATACATAAAACACAGGAAACTGCACTGGGCCTTTTACAATGAAATGGGTCTATAAGACTACATTCCTGACTCAGTCAAGGCATTGACAAAGAAATTCCATAGCATTTAAAAGAAAGGGTGATTTTACCAATCTCATCCCCTCCCTGACAGTGATGTGTAAAGGCCTCACACTCCACCAGCACACTACTGAGCTGGAGCCTGTCTTTCCAGGATTCGTTTACAGCTTTGTGTCCTGGTGTGCCCGGCTGCCATGTTGAAAGATTTGCAGGTGCTGTGATGTGAGCGAGCGGGGAGCATCATTCGCTGAGTGACTGGCAATCCGGACAGCTGTGTTGGCAGGGCCTGCCATCCTATCATCCAAGTCTCAGAGCAGACAGCAGAGCATCTTTCCCTTCCTTCTCCCTGAGTACTGCTCATTATACCCTGATGAAGACAGCTTGTCTGTCGAAACGTTGGTTATTAGGTTATTAAATTATTGCATCTGAGCTCCTAGTGTTCTACTCCGCTAGCCAGCACCTTGCCTAAACATGTGGTCTACTCCGCTAACCAGCACCTCGCCTAAACAGGTGGTCTACTCCGCTAACCAGCACCTCGCCTAAACAGGTGTTCTACTCCGCTAGCCAGCACCTCGCCTAAACAGGTGTTCTACTCCGCTAGCCAGCACCTCGCCTAAACAGGTGTTCTACTCCGCCAGCCAGCACCTCGCCTAAACAGGTGGTCTACTCCGCTAACCAGCACCTCGCCTAAACAGGTGTTCTACTCCGCTAGCCAGCACCTCGTCTAAACAGGTGTTCTACTCCGCCAGCCAGCACCTCGCCTAAACAGGTGTTCTACTCTGCCAGCCAGCACCTCGCCTAAACAGGTGTTCTACTCCGCCAGCCAGCACCTCGCCTAAACAGGTGTTCTACTCCGCCAGCCAGCACCTCGCCTAAACAGGTGTTCTACTCCGCCAGCCAGCACCTCGCCTAAACAGGTGTTCTACTCCGCCAGCCAGCACCTCGCCTAAACAGGTGTTCTACTCCGCCAGCCAGCACCTCGCCTAAACAGGTGTTCTACTCCGCCAGCCAGCACCTCGCCTAAACAGGTGTTCTACTCTGCCAGCCAGCACCTCGCCTAAACAGGTGTTCTACTCTGCCAGCCAGCACCTCACCTAAACAGGTGTTCTACTCCGCCAGCCAGCACCTCGCCTAAACAGGTGTTCTACTCCGCCAGCCAGCACCTCACCTAAACAGGTGTTCTACTCCGCCAGCCAGCACCTCGCCTAAACAGGTGTTCTACTCCGCCAGCCAGCACCTCGCCTAAACAGGTGTTCTACTCCGCCAGCCAGCACCTCGCCTAAACAGGTGTTCTACTCCGCCAGCCAGCACCTCGCCTAAACAGGTGTTCTACTCCGCCAGCCAGCACCTCGCCTAAACAGGTGTTCTAAACAGGTGTTCTGCCAGCCAGCACCTCGCCTAAACAGGTGTTCTATTCCGCCAGCCAGCACCTCGCCTAAACAGGTGTTCTATTCCGCCAGCCAGCACCTCGCCTAAACAGGTGTTCTACTCTGCCAGCCAGCACCTCGCCTAAACAGGTGTTCTACTCCGCCAGCCAGCACCTCGCCTAAACAGGTGTTCTATTCCGCCAGCCAGCACCTCGCCTAAACAGGTGTTCTACTCTGCCAGCCAGCACCTCGCCTAAACAGGTGTTCTACTCCGCCAGCCAGCACCTCACCTAAACAGGTGTTCTACTCTGCCAGCCAGCACCTCGCCTAAACAGGTGTTCTACTCCGCCAGCCAGCACCTCGCCTAAACAGGTGTTCTATTCTGCCAGCCAGCACCTCGCCTAAACAGGTGTTCTATTCTGCCAGCCAGCACCTCGCCTAAACAGGTGTTCTACTCCGCCAGCCAGCACCTCACCTAAACAGGTGTTCTACTCCGCCAGCCAGCACCTCGCCTAAACAGGTGTTCTACTCCGCCAGCCAGCACCTCGCCTAAACAGGTGTTCTACTCCGCTAGCCAGCACCTCGCCTAAACAGGTGTTCTACTCCGCCAGCCAGCACCTCGCCTAAACAGGTGTTCTATTCCGCCAGCCAGCACCTCACCTAAACAGGTGTTCTACCTCTAAACAGGTGCCAGCCAGCACCTCACCTAAACAGGTGTTCTACTCCGCTAGCCAGCACCTCACCTAAACAGGTGTTCTATTCCGCCAGCCAGCACCTCGCCTAAACAGGTGTTCTACTCCGCCAGCCAGCACCTCGCCTAAACAGGTGTTCTACTCCGCCAGCCAGCACCTCGCCTAAACAGGTGTTCTACTCCGCTAGCCAGCACCTCGCCTAAACAGGTGTTCTACTCCACCAGCCAGCACCTCGCCTAAACAGGTGTGCGTTTCTTTCACCTCCAGATTACTGCTCAGTACTTACCACCAGTGCTTTACTGCTGCCACGCTACAGCGGGGAACAGGCAGCAACACTTCACATCTCTTTTCTACACTTGCTAAACTGGTCAGTTTCTGGCTATTGGGGAAGTCACTCGGTCTGTACTGCTGGGTTATCTAATGGAGAGGGTCATGTTTGGTTTCTTGCAGTCTATCACAACCCAGGCTGTATCTGTGGGGAGCAAACACCATAAACAATATTGATAAGTTAGATTTGCAAAATGATGGTACATTGTAAAACACTGCAGCCTCAGTTAACAAACTCAGGAATTGAGACATGCTCTCACTTCGTTAGGGTAATTGAAGAAGTGAACATGAAAAATGTAGTAGGATGGATGTAATTAGTATTTTGTTCTGGCACCAGACTGCATTAATAAGAGATGAGAAATCAATAGCAGTCATAATACCACATACAGTATACAAGATGAAATATTAACTAGTCTGGAAACTGACCTGAAGAGTTTTCTTCTCTCCTAGACAGAGTACTCTGTCTGTGGCTTAATGTTCTCAGTGCTGCAACAAGCAAGGGAAAAATCATATATACAAAATAACACCAGGGTAGGTTAGCAGTTAACCTTAAAAGCAAATATATTTTACCTGCAATGTCCCAAATGTTTTGCCAAACCAGTGCTTGCAGTGGAGATTTTTCGCCGTATCCTCTTTAATATGATGGAAATCTATGGAAAATACAAAGTATTTGCATGGAAATTATTGCTTTTTTGAATCCAGGACCTCAGAAACATATCTGCTGTATTCCATCTTTGTGCAAACATCTGTCAGTGTCATCGTACAGTATCAAATGGATGTAGTTGCTTTGATCACTCTGAGCTAATATCAAGTGTAAATGCACAATAGGATCCTATTGGTCTTCATGACTCACTCTCTGTTGTATGAAAATAAATAATTTATCCATAACAGGATGCAGATAACGTAGCTGGCTTCAATTCCAAACACCCCCCCCCCCCATCCTCCCCAACCTCCATACCCTCTCTCAGTTTTGTGAATGGATTCCCAGTCGTAGGATCGTCAAGGATTTCACAAACAATTTATTGTAAATTGCAGGAAGATTGTCTGCAGATCTTAGAGGAGAAAGAGAAGGGGGAAAAACTGAATGAATTTACGATGATCCTGGGGTATTTATTCACTGAGGCTCTCATGGCTGTCCGTTCCACAGCGTTCCGCAGGGCTCTCCCCTTTCAAAATAGCCCCCCCAGTCCCCTCCTCGCCCCTTTCATTTGCCGTTTCAAATGTATTAATGGGCCGGAACCTTCCTGGATGATCTTGGCCCTCTTCCTAATGAAAATGCTCTGCGGCTGGGTCCCAGCACAGTAATCAGGCCCTGGCCTCTGGAGCTCAAGGGGTTGCCGCTGCAGAGCAGGAAGAGCCCCATCATGACCCCACACTACATCCCTCTGTCACCCCAGAGCTGCCTCTGTCCTACCCATCTCCTCCCCAGGCCTCTCCCCTGTCCTCCACGGGGCACACCTGTCTCCACGCCTGAGCTCCACTGGGCTTGATGGACTGGAAACAGCACTGTTCACCACAGTCATTGTATATTTAAACTCAATGATTTGTGAAACCCAGTAGTATAGTAGTTTCTTTATAACAAGCAGAAAGTGCTCTGGCTTGGCTTTGGCTGGAAATGAGCTGATCTAATTTTAAGACTGTTTTATATGTGTTTAATTAAATGTTTTGTAGATTTCCACCGAAATATACATACCCAAAAGTAATAATGCATCATGAAAGGGCAGTAAACAATAACTCGTATTGCTTATGCTGTTAGAAACATTCAATTTCTTGTAAAAAATATATGTAAATTGCTGAGGTGTAGAGGACAAAAGCTCAAGTACACAGTACAAATATGATACAAATATGATACGAGTTTTTTCCCTGTTCAACAAAAGTGGTAGAATAGGGCGTGAATTGATTGAAATGCTTTGTAAATATAGTACCATTCAAATTAGAAACAACTTACTATAATATTTATAGCTTTAAGCACCAGCTATCAGAGCAGCTCACAGATCACTTGTACCTGTACATAGCCCATCTGTAGTAGCCCATCCAACTACCTCATCCCCATACTATATATTTTTTATCTCTCTTGCTTCTTTGCACCCCAGTATATCTACTTGCACATTCATCTTCTGCACATCCATCATTCCCATTTGCACACACTGTATATATACTTTTTCTACTTATTATTGACTGGTTTGTTTATTCCAAACTGTGTTGTTGTATGTCATTGCTTTATCTTGGCCAGGTCCAGTTGTAAATGATTAAATAAAGGAAAAAATATATTTAAAAAATAAATTAACATATAAAATCATCTTGACAACAAAAACTAACTGATGCATAGCATTTTCTGCCCTGCTGTGTTACAACTTCAGCATTTTCTGTAAAGAAATTGGTCTTGATTAAATTTTATGAAATGATTTAGCATTTGTTTCATGATACTAAACCCTCACTGTGTTTGTTCAAAGTACATTTTGGGTCCTACAAACCCATGCCAGAAAATTAGTACTGATTTTAGAAAGGTGTCAGTAACAATCTGACTATGCCCTCTGGTGGCATTTTTCTAAACAACGTATAATATTGTATACATACAGAGCCCAAGATACAGGATGATACAAGATGCAGGCCCAGAAAAAACTGACAAACAGTTTGTTGTTAGTTTTGCTTAGTACTGTTAGAAAGGTGTCAGTAACAATCTGACTAATACAGAGCCCAAGATACAGCAGGCCCAAAAAAACTGACAAACAGTTTGTTGTTAGTTTTCTTCAGGGGCGGGGAGAGGATCCCCCCAATTATCTTAATGTTGGGGAATAAGATATTTGAAAGTCTAGGCTTTAAATATTTGTGTTAGGGATTTCTTCCATTGACGGAGAGGCGGACCAAAGCGCAGCGTGGTTGCTTTGATTCATGTTTTAATAAATCACTTCAAATGAACAAACTAACAAAAACAAGAAACGTGAAAACCCAAAACAGCCCTATCTGGTGCAAAACACAGAGACAGGAACAATCACCCACAAACACAGTGAAACCCAGGCTACCTTAGTATGATTCTCAATCAGAGACAACTAATGACACCTGCCTCTGATTGAGAACCATACTAGGCCGAAACATAGAAATACCCCAAAACATAGAAAAACAAACATAGACTGCCCACCCCAACTCCTCCACCCCTGACCATACTAAATAATGACAAAACAAAGGAAATAAAGGTCAGAACATGACAATTTGACCTAATGGGGTTGCTCTAAACATGTGCAAATTACCATAGGAACAAAGCCATTTTAAAAGTGCTGGACTTGTGCAACACCTTCATTTCCCTACTTACAAGAATTATATACATACGAGGAGAAAGCTGAAGTCTCTACCTATCCATTTATATAAATATATCCCCTATCGGATTTGCATTTTGTACACTAGATAGCAGTGGGAGATTACATGATGTCTCTTGGCCACTTGAGAAAAAACAAGAAACCCGTATACTGCTCTTGCTAGTATCAGTGCTCTTTATTAAGCTTTATGTAACGGCCTCAAGGCCTTCATCTGAGCTTGGCCATTTGAAACCAGTTGAGTCTGCTTGGGGTAGTGAGTCACTGTGCCAAAATGGCTTAACAGATTTCCAAGCCTTAAAATGCCCTTTAGCATACAGGGCTTCAAGTTATGGAGTTTTATGTATAAGGCACAGACAGGTAAGGAAACTTCCAACAAATGTTCCCATTTACCTATTGTAAATGATGAGCTTGATCAACGACGCATGTGGAGGAAGCATACAAGGTCATATGGATGGGGAAGGAAAAGCATTACTTCACAATGACCATCAGGGTGTACCATTTTCATGCATACAAAATGTTTGACTTGACCGAAGTTGCATACTCTTTAAATATGATCATAGCGCGTGATTTATTGTTATTATTTATTTAAAGGGGGCGGTGGGGGAGACGGTGGGGGAGACGGTGGGGGAGACGGTGGGGGGAGACGGTGGGGAGACGGTGGGGGAGACGGTGGGGGAGACGGTGGGGGAGACGGTGGGGAGACGGGGGGAGACGGTGGGGGGGAGACGGGGGGGAGACGGTGGGGGGAGACGGTGGGGAGACGGGGGAGACGGGGGGAGACGGTGGGGGAGACGGTGGGGGAGACGGTGGGGGAGACGGTGGGGGAGACGGTGGGGGGGACGGTGGGGGAGACGGTGGGGGGAGACGGTGGGGGGAGACGATTCTCATGACAGTAAGATCTGAGTTCAATTTCCAAAAAGACCAGCTCTGTAGCTCAAATGATGTGTCACAATGTGAGCAAGACAAAGGTGCTGATTGGGGACTAAAGAAACAGGAGAGCCAAACAGGCCCCATTAACATTGACGGGACAGAAGTGGATCGGGTCAAGAGTTTCAAGTTCCTTGTTGTCCACATCACCAACAAACCATCATGGTCCAAGCACATCAAGACAGTTGTGAAGAGGGCACGACAACACCTTTTCCCTCTCAGGAGACTTGAAATTTGGCATGGGATTTGGCATGGGTCCCCAGATCCACAAAAAGTTCTACAGCTGCACTATAGAAAGCATCCTGACCGGTTGCATCACCGCCTGGTATGGCAGCTGCTCAGCATCCGACCGTAAGGCACTCCCCCTTTGTTTTTACACTGCTGTTTCCCTGCAAATTGACTCGGTACAGGTATCCCCTGTATATAGCCTTGTTATTGTTATGTACATTACTTGTGTTACTTTTTGATTGATTCATTTTTTTTTACATTGGTTTATTTAGTAAATATTTAATCTCTTTCTTGAACTGCATTGTTGGTAAGGGCTTGTTTTTTTTATTGTTTTTTATTTCACCATTATTTAACCAGGAAGACCTGTTGAGAGCAAAGCAGTGCGACAAAAACAAAAACAAAAACAACACAGAGTTACACATAAACAAATGTTCAGTCAATAACACAATCAGGGCTTGTCAGTAAGCATTTCACGGTAAGGTTGTATTGTATTCGGTGTATGTGACAAATTAAATGTGATTTGTTTTGAAAAATTGATTTGATATGACTTTCTATTTTCTGACCCAAAAACTTGGCAGGTCCTGTACAGGACCCAAAACAAGCGGTCAGTTTAAAGGACAATGCAGATGTTCTGTACACTTGGCTCTGCATTGTCCCACTGCATAGTTGTCATGCCCTGACCTTAGAGAACCTTTTATTTATCTATTTTGGTTGGGTCAGGGTGTGACTAGGGTGGGTAGTCTAGTTTTTTTATTTTATTTGTTGGCCTGGTATGGTTCCCAATCAGAGGCAGCTGGCTATCGTTGTCTCTGATAGGGGATCATATTTAGGCAGCCTTTTCCCACATGTTGTTTGTGGGATCTTGATTTTGTATTGCTTCTTTTTATCCCTACAAAGCTGTACGTTTTGTTTGTTACTCTTTCTTGTTTTGTGCAGGTTATCATAAATAAAAATTATTGACCTACCCCACGCTGCATCTTGGTCCGACCATCCTTCCAACAATGACCGTTACAATCGTCCATTATTTTCAAGGTAATGTAAAGAACGTCAGCTTTTATCCCAATCATTCCACAGTTATCATTTCATTTTTAGTTTGATATTTATGGACGTTACCTAGTTCGTCATTCTATATCTTATGTTGCCTTGCTCACTGGCAACGTTCTTGTCCCTTGCTTTCTAGCAAGCCAACCAGCTACGGCTAACAAAGTCACGCCCTCTGTAGCCTGAATAACAGTAAAGTAGCTCCATTTGCATTTGTTTCAGCTGCTTTCTATTGACATTCATTTGGATACATCCATAACAATGAGCTGATGATTCCCTGATTTTGTCTGGCATAGCTAGAAAAGTATGCCTTCTCATCAGGACACTCGATACTGTTCATTATGAGGAGAACACATTGCATATCAAACACTAGGCTAGAAGCTAGCTAAATAATTTGTTGCTAGGAAACCTGCCAATATGACAACCGAATAAAAAATAAAAAACAGTTGCTGAAAACAGCTCCTCAAACTATAAACTTGGGAGGATTTGACAGCATAGTGCCACTTGAGTCATGACTGCAACAGTAGGGACTGGAGAAATTAATGTTCATCGCTCACCACGTTAGTTCATCAGATGCTCCAAAAACATAAATCTGCAAAAAGATTTTCCTCGTTGAACCTGCATTTACATTAGCTAGATTTCCATCCAATTGGAAACAGATTTTCATGTGAATATAAAAACATCTACATAAACAAAATATGTGGTGTGTTTCCACCAAACCTACTTGTTCTGGATAAATATTCAGTGCGATGGCATAGTGTACACAAAATGTACTTTTTTGGTTACGTTTTCATGTACCGAATAAAAATTGATTGTGCTTCCAATAGCTTTTTCACTCTGGCCTTTCCACATGCGCTCGAGCCAACAGCTCACAGACACAGTGTGGGTGGGCTGTGCAGGTAGGCTAGTCTACATGATGAGATTATTATGGATGATAAACGGACTTGTTCAAACTGACTTGTTCTGTCAAACAGCAGTCAAGCATCGATCATCATGTCACCAGAATAAGACCCTCGGTATTTACTGGAAAGGAGCATCAAGATCACTGTGCACTTTCACCACCCTGTGAAGCTCATTCTAACTTATTTCATCCCTAGACTTGTAAACTTGTAGACTTGTAAACTGAGTCGTTGTGAGAGGACCACACACCATATCATTGCGTGACTCCAAGTTTACTTTGACATGATGGTTATTATATAAATATTTGAGCTTAAAGGAGTTTCCACCACAATTTCTCGCATAATTAATTTTACAGGCACAAAAAGATTCCACCATGTCAAACAAACAAATGATCTGTCAGCATTTATACAATTGTTTCCATCACAACTATTTTATAAGATATGACTTTACTCGCATAAAGAATGTGGATGGAAACGTGGTTAATGTATCCAATTTTGGTTTGTGTGGCTGTTAGCTTAGCTTTCTATAACTTTGTAGAAGTACTGTGCATGTGTAGGTGCATATATCGAGCCATGACGGTAAGATGTCCCGATATCTTTCCCAACTGTCCCAATATCTTTCCCAACTGTCCCATTATATGGTTTAATGTCCATTCTAGAATGCCCTTCTAGCCAATCAGAAACAAGTATTCAACAATGCTGCACTATAACAGGTTTTAAGATGTTGCTACGCTGTCAAGTACAGTAGAGGCTAGTTTGGATAAAGTGGGATTTGGGTCCCCTCGCACACTTTCAGAAAGACGAGACCTGCCTGACAAAGTTTGAGTCGCAAAGATAATGATTATTCTATGAATACAGTTCTTCCTACATATTTCAAAAGATTACATCACCCTAAGAAGAGAAAAATAGTATTTATTTTCCCATGGTGTGTTGGATACGTTGCATCTGCACCATATACCGAAGCCGGTCACATTGACATCAAAACACTGTGCTCCTTCATCTATACATTGTGAGCTGTCATTCTGAAAGGCCGTACTCTTGGCCATGATGATGGATTAATTTATCACCAGAGAGGTTCTCTCTCTCCATGTGTGTTTACCCTGCCGGTGGCTAGATAAGGCCTTTGTCTGATCAGGTTTGAATGGTCTCCTTTTGTCTCACCTGTCCCTCCAGGCCCTGCCCTCAACCTCCGGGTGCATGTAGCTGCACGCGATACTAGGCTGGTTGGTGGGAGCTGGCGATGGGGCAACCGCAATGCTGCGGCTCACGTCATCTGTTTCAGCTTGTCCATCTTCCCTGACAGATCTGCTGAGTGCTATTTTCATACCCTCTGATAATATATTGTACAGTTTCACAACTGTCAGTGGACCTTCAAGGAACTAGAAGATAGAGCTCTGCAGCCAACCGGCCCTAATCACAACCCCCAAAACGGGGCACAGAGGTGCTAACTCCACCACAGAGGCTGGCTCAGATTTTCTGATTGTATTATGATTCACCAGGGTGATTTTCTCTGATCATTTAGCTCGTTGACACACAGTATTATTTTTGCATTTGAAAATATAGATTTTATTTTTTCATGCATAAAGTGTAGCCTTTAACTTTGCTTTTCTTCAACCCAAAGCTCAAATGAACCTTAAAGGCTTTTTCCTTATGTCATCGTTTGGCAACCTCAATTACTTTTATATCGTCTCTGAGGCCAAGTTGAAATTCCTTACATTACTGCGAAGACGTACAATAATTTAAAGAAGGTGGAACGTCACTGGAACGTCACTCACCACCAATATCATTACAATAAAGAAAACTCTGGAGGCCTTTTTCTTAAATCATGAAAAATGTTCCTCTTACTTCAGTTTATAAGGTCCACATTTATGTATGAGTATTTATTCAGAGCAATTTATGAAAAGGAGCCAGTCTTCAGATGTATTTTAGAAAGCTCAGTTAAAAGCGGAGGGTGTGACAACTACACTATGGTCTGCATTTGTTTTTCTTGGGCACCTCCATTTTCTCTCTGACCTTGAGGAACAATGACCGCTGGGCAATTGGCTGGTGTCTCGAATAGTTAAGTCAGACATTTTATTGTTTCAAAAGAACCACCGCAACCCCTGACTAGTGAAGAAACCATTTTAAAAAATGATAGAGAGTAATCTGTAAGATCTGAAAAGTCTCTTTATTGTAAGTGCTCAGCTGAGCTTTAAATGCACAATTTAAAAAAATGTTTTTCCATAAACAAAGGCTTCCATCCCATCTTCCCAGATAATGATTGTCTGAGAGAAAGTCGGGAAAGCCTTCAATTTTCATCTCCAACACCCACAATCCCCCCTCCCTTACCTCCCCTCCCATTCTTCTGCCACATCCCAACACCTTCCAAACCCCACTTCCCCAGCCCCAGCCCCATCCCATCCTCAGGCGGAACTAGCTATAATGTTCTGCCTGGGTCCTGCCTGGAGTTAAGAATCAAATTTGGCGAAAAGCATCAGGCGATGAATCTCTTCAAGTCCCCCTGAACCACATAAAACAGAGTGGGCTTCCATTATTCACAGGGCTGGCTGAAGTGCGAAGGGATAGCTGATTGTTTACAGTGGAGCGGAGTGGACCACCGCTGCACCTGCACTCCACACAGCCTGACAGCTTGATGGGGCCTTTAATGATGATTCACAGGCCTGATCTATGGGGATAAAAACATGGAATTCTGGGAGAGAAATTTAATAAGAAAAATAAAGTGTTGTTGAATGGCTGCCATGGTCAGTGGATGGGCTTCAAGAGGGCCCTGTTTGGACCACGTTGTCTGGAATCTTGGGCATTTATTATATGCTATCACTTGGAGCTGAGAGAGCTGGAATAGAGTGTCATAGGGTCAGTGGCGACCGTCATTCAGGGCAGGTGGGACAGATCTTAGCTAGCAAGCAAGACAAGCAGTCATCATCATGAATCAAGTCTACAATCTACTAGCAAATCCTTTTCAAACCTTGTCATATGAAGAGAAATTATAGATAAAAAAGTATCGGTGCTCATCGGCCATTGGACATAAACATTACACAACAAGTTGGAAATCGCAAATTCAACAATGAGCGGTTTGGAAGGAATCAGTGGCTAACTGCAAGTATTGCAAAGCAATCACTAGCCCGCTATTCAGTGGAGTGGGTGTGTGGTCCAAGTCTGGGTTTAAGGGTCTCTTTTTCAAGCTTAAAATGATAAATATTCACATGCAACACAATGGGAGAGAAAAGTTGTAATACGTTGGCCATGCTGTCAATCCAGCATGACTGGGAAATCTCAGACTTGGGAAAAAACGAGCGTCGACTGGAAAATAAGTTTTGGACGGTCATCCAACTCGAAATTCCAAGTTGGGAACTTGTGCCTCTTTCTAGAGCTCCGACCTGAAGATTACCATTACCACTCCGACCACTTACATTACCATTCAATCTTGTTTTTTTCAAGTTTCCAGTTATCTTGAAAGCACCATGACTCCAGAGCATGCCAGACTTTGATGACAATTAGATGACAAAATGTGCCCACAAGAAGGACCCCTGCGCCACCTTCCTGTTCAAGTCATACCACTGCATACCACTGCTGGCTTGCTTCTGAAGCTAAGCAGGGTTGGTCCTGGTTAGTTCCTGGATGAGAGACCAGATGCTGCTGGAAGTGGTGTTGGAGGGCCAGTAGGAGGCACTCTTTCCTCTGGTCTACAAAAATATCCCAATGCCCCAGGGTAGTAATTGGGGACACTGCTCTGTGTAGGGTGCTGTCTTTCGGATGGAACGTTAAACAGGTGTCCTGACTCTCTGAGGTCATTAAAGATCCCATGGCACTTATCGTAAGAGTAGGGGTGTTAACCCCGGTGTCCTGGCTAAATTCCCAATCTGGCCCTCAAACCATCAAGGTCACCTAATAATCCCAGTTTACAATTGGCTCATTAATCCCCCTCCTCTCCCCTGTAACTATGCCCCAGGTCGTTGCTGCAAATGAGAACGTGTTCTCAGTCAACTTACCTGGTAAAATAACGGATAAAATAAATAAAAGTAAAAAAAGTTGTATAAATGATGTAATATGCCAGGGAGATATGTACAGTGGGGCAAAAACATATTTAGTCAGCCGCCAATTGTGCGAGTTCTCCCACTTATAAAGGTGAGAGAGGCCTGTAATTTTCATCATAGGTACACTTCAACTATGACAGACAATAGTAATAATAATATGCAATAGTAATAATAATATGCATATATTAGCATCAAGGACAGAGTAGGAGGCAGTTCACTATGGGCACGCATTCTCTCCAAAGAATGCTGCCCCCTATCCCTAAAAAGTTAAGCAAGTCAGCCATATCAGCTATGTTTTTTTAAAGGCAGTAAATGAGATGAATTGTTTCATGAATTGTTTCACTGCCAGACAAGGCTCCGCTAATAGCCAGGTGTAGTGATGGTAAGGATTCACTCCTTGGAGCTGAAAAGAAAGCTCTGCTGTTGGGACAGCTTTATGTAGGCCCTAACAGTTTGTGGGCACTGTTTGTCACCGTTATAGTGCAATTAATATATTGTTTAGTGTTGTGTTGTGGCTTTGCTGGCATGCATGTAAAAAAATGCTTTTGAGATTGCCCCCCACAAAGATTAAAATCGCCATTGCATACGGTCAAGTGAGGGGTGATTCTGCTGTTACCTTTAAACCTATACTCTTCTATCATCGCTCATTGCAAGTCATGTGGGACATTTGCGGTGTCATTGGCCCGCCCACCAATGTCAACGCTAAACTCTTTGATTGTATAGGCATCCTATGTACTAATGACTGCAATAGGCACCTTAACAGTAGACAACCAACTTTAGTTATCCCAAGTCACTCTCCATTGAGGTGTAAAGTATCCAGAGGCAGACAGAGCTCTGTGATGTTCAGCATGTAGCTATTAAAGACAAATGGGGCCTTAACCCCAAAGTCCCCATTGATCTCCCCTTTCCTATATAATTAAGGAGGGTATTATATCCTTGTTTAGGAAGCACAAGACTGGGTGTATAAGTGAGTTTTGCCAGATTAACTCATAAGGCAAATACCCAAACTATAACCTCCCCAAGGTTATGGCACTCCTTCAAGCCCAGCGAGGACAATAATGGAGTGATGTCATGGAGTCTCATGTGATACAGTATCTCTCTGGGACAGACCCCCAGACTGATCTCAAATCAGCTCATAACATATCAGTTTGAAATTCATTAATCCATTTAGGCTGGACAGCGCTAGAAGAACAGCTGTGTCAAAGGCTAACCTGTTCTGTAATGACGACAGAGTACAAAGATGCCACAAACATATGGCGGCTCAGGAAGAACTTGAGAGTACCCCACCTTGAACACAGCATCACATCATACAGAGCAAGTGGGTTGAGTGAAGTAAAGATTTTGTTAGGATCCAACCCATAATGCACACCAGTGATATTGATCAGTCTAAACATCATCTTCCCTACGTGTCTCACCCATGGGTTATCAGAGCATCATTACCATCCGGGGTTTGGGGTGAACCCATTATACTGTAAGGCAAATGGACCTGCTATTGATTTTACATGACAGAGGGAATGGAGGGAATGGCAGATGAAAGAGGAGGACAGACATGGATGGGACATGGATGGGACAGGGAGGAAGGGTAAAATGTGTGCACACACACGCAGAATGTGTGTGAAGGCCCTGCAGTGTCAGATGATACATAGCACTGTCCTCAGGGCATAGGCCACATAATGTAGAGATCACACGCCTCTCATCGGCTTCCACCATGGAAAATCACCTGACATGGTAGAGAGGAGCTCTGTCTCAGTGTGAAACCACAGGATTCGGAAGGGTAAATACTGCAACCTGATATGTACAAAAACCTGGAAATATTTCTGCATTTGTGGTAGAATATTAGAGGTTTTTTTTAATTGTCTTTCTGCATGCGCTGTTGGTGATACATTATGTAAATATGATTCCATAATTGGATGTCCATAAAAACTGAAGTTTGAAAGTTTTATTCTACAGAGAAAAGTGTGAACTATACCTTGAACTATCCCACTAGATCAGTAAATTCTTTCTGCTTTGAGGTGTTAATGTGATGAGTAGCATGAGAGCTAAAAAACATTACGAACAATACTTCCTTTCAGGAAAAGGATATCCTGAGGCAGAATGATATAGACCTTAAGTGCTGACAAAGAAGATATTGTATTTTTCCAGTAATCCTTTTAAACACTGCGGGGAAAAGGCTTGGAGTTCATTCTGGTCATACTGTAATGCAACTGTTAAGTTACATTAAAAAGATGAATGTTTTGATGATATCACGGCTGAACTGTACATCAGACAGCATGATAACATTTTGTGAATGCAATGATCAATGACACAATGGTGAATTTGGCGTTTTCAGCAGTAAACTCTGTGAACATAGAATAAGGACAAGCTTTTTTTCAGAATCAGGTCGACCACATGCCAAAAGAGCAACGTTTTTTCTTCCCCTTTTCTTTTTTCTTTGTTTGTTTTGTATCGCTTGATTAGCCAAGAATGAGAATGATGGAAATGTATGTATTGTTTGGACAGTGTCTTAAATAATTTTGGGTGCTTTAAATACTTTAGCCAGACAATCAAAACCCTTTCAGCACCCGCTTTTCTGATATCATGAATAAGCTTCAAGAAACATAAATGTTAGGCATGGCAGTTTTGGAAGACATGTCAACAATCCATCCCCTCCAGAGATCCTAACTGTCAGGCAGAGCTTACTAGCGGCTACGATTGGGTTGGATTTGCGTGATGCACCACAAGCTTGACACTGAACTGTGAAACAATTTCACGCAACATTCCAAAGGAGCTGTCGATCAGGTCACAATGATCTAGATAACTATCAGTGTTACCAAGGTGTGGTTTTGGAAAGAACCGATACTGAAAATATGACTCGACAGGTCTCATAAAACTACACTGGACATTGTGAAAACTGAAAACTGCATATCCTGAGGCTGCATTTATTGTATCTGGGGACATTAATGAAGGAAATCTGAGGAAAATGCTACCAAAGTTTTATCCACACATCTCCTGTGCTACTCGCTAATTGAGCACTCTTGACCATTGCTACTTCCCCTTCCAGGATGGCTACAAGACCCTCCCCACCCTCCCTTCGGGAATATCCTATCATATCTCCATTTTGATCATCCCCTCCTATTGGCAGAAATTTAAACAGGAAGTATCCATGGTAAGGACTGTTCAATCTATGCTTCAAGATTGTTACCTCTTAGAATAGCATTGATGTATACACTGAGTACGTTTACATGCACACTAATAATTTGATATTAAACTGATTATGGCAGTAGGCAGATTATGCAATAGGCATGTAAACACCTTACTCTGCTTATTTTAATTGACATGAGATCAAAACTGAAGTAAGAATACACAGATTAAAACACCTGGTTTTCTAATTAGTAAGACATGTATACTCCTTAACCCTTCCAAGGCTGCTGGCCCAGACGGCATCCTAAGCCACGTCCTCGGAGCATGTGCAGACCAGCTAACTGGAGTGTTTACGGACATATTCAATCTCTCTCTATCCCAGTCTGTGTCCCCACTTGCTTCAAGAAGTCCAACGTTGTTCATGTATGAAGGTAGCTGAACTAAATTACTATCACCCTGTAGCACTCACTTCTGTCATCATGAAGGGTTTTGAGAGCCTAGTTGAGGATCATATCACCTCCACCTTACCCGAACACCCTAGACCAGGCCTGGGCAACTCTCCTCCTCGGGGGCCTGTTTGGTGTCACACTTTTTCCCCAACCCCAGCTAACACACCTGACTTCAGGGATGGGGGAAAAGTGTGACACCAATCAGGCCCTCGAGGACTGGAATTTCCCAAGCCTGCCCTAGACCCACTACAATTTGCATACTGCCCCAACAGATCCACGGATGACACAATCACCATCGCGCTGCACACTGCCCTATCCCATCTGGACAATAGGAATACATATGTAAGAATGCTGTACATCGACTACAGCTCAATCTTCAACACCATAGTGCTCTCCAAGCTAATCACTCGGCTCGGACCCTGGGTCTAAACCGCTCCCTGTCCTGGATTTCATGACGGGCCAATCCCAGATAGTGAAGATAGGCAACAGCACCTCTGCTACGCTGATCCTCAACACGGGCCCCACAAGGGTATGTGCTCAGCCATCAAGTTTGCAGACGACACAACAGTGGTAGGCCTGAATACCAACAATGACGAGACAGCCTACATGGAGGAGGTGAGGGCCCTGGCCGAGTGGTGCCAGGAAAATAACCTCTCTCTCAACATCAACCACAGGAGGCTGAAGACATTTGACTTGGCCCTAAAGACTGTCATGACGTGACTTAACATTAATCTGATGACTGTTATGTATCGAATCAACTAGCTAGGTTTAATTGTACTCAATTAAGTTAATCATTAGAATTTGGGGCACCACAGAATAAGTTATTTAACAAGTTACCATCACCCAAATTAAACTTAAACTGATGATATAAGATATATATTAATAACAGTTATGTATTAATCATTACCTCAAATCAGTCTTATAATTCTGAATGTCTCATACTCCTTGCATCTGCACAAAACCCCAGCTTTACTGATCATTTCCTACCACACAAATTGATTTCATCATTTATTTACTTACTAACTAAATGATAACACAGGATACACACACACGGTATAGGATATTGATTATAAACTTAATATGATGGAAACAGGTCCCTAGCAGACTAACAACAACATGACTGCTTGTTTATCAAAATAGGGAGGAGTAGAGATGAGAAAAGGCAGAAAGAAAGAGAGACAACACTTATACACTTGAAACTATGCTCATAGTAATCATAATAATGCTTTGCACCTGAAACACTGTCCATTTGGAGTAAGAATTCATGAATGTATTTAGGTGTTTCAATGTCTTCCTTCATCGTTTATCCCTGTTGGACCCTAGCCTTCGTGGAAAGGGTTCCGTTGGGCCATCTCCCGATCTCTTAAGTGTAAGGCTCTGATTGTTCACAAGAGGTCATAACATCTTTCTTCTTAGTTTTTCATGGCTTCAATGCCATGTCCTGTAGTCTAACAGGGTGGTGTTTACTTTTACTCGTTCTGGAAGAGTGATCCTCTGAAGACAGCTAATCAGCCATGTCGATGATCCCCAATGGGGTGATGAGAGCATTGTAGTAGATGAGGGTTTGAAGAGAGTAACAGGAGGGACTTAAACCCACTTTCTTAGAATACAGCTACTCAACCATAACCTTGATTGTTAGAGAGGCTACTTTGTTGTCTTCACCTCGTGTTGATTTCCAGGGTTGTAACCAATAGAGATCTAAGCTGCAGCTTGAGTCCTTGTGGTCTCATATGTTAATTCTCAACTCATCCTTTAAACACTGGTAAAAGGAGGCATTCTGTCATGCTGACACGCTCTCTGAGCTCCCTCAGGCGTGGCTACTTACTGGGGCAAAGTATCATCAAAACTAAAATCACATTCCACCTTGACAAAAATCTTTGATACTGTATTTCCTACACAAAGTAGGAAATGATGAAAACCTGACATATACAGTGTGTATACTGTTCAAGTTACAATATTTTTATACCATTTTTAATGACATCACAACATTGACATTAATTTTCCATAGACCATCTCTCATCATTCCTCACATTCAGATATTAGGAATATTGTTCCAGTGTTCACTTTTGGACAATAGAGTTTTTGGGCGGTAAAATGTCTCTGTAACAAAGTCACATTCCAATCACCAATAATAAAGGGTAAAAAGTGTCCTCTGCAGCATACAATTTACAACCGGACGTGAGGTGTCACAAAACCCCCACCTCAATCCCTCCTCCCTTCTGTGGGTGAGAGGGGTCTGGTAGAAGTTGAGCCATTGTAAACTTGATCTTTGAATTGAGAGCATCTTGTTGGACTGTATCACCGTCTGGTAAGGCAGTGTTGTAAAGAACTTAAGGAAAAATATTTTAAAGGACTACTTAACCCTCCTGTTGTGTTCGTTTCATGTTAATGAATTGTGTCCAAAATGACCGCCCCCAATACAGCTGATTATTAATACATAATAATACACATATTATCACCTAATGTTGTGTTAGATCTTTTTTTAATCAAATTAAGTTATTGTGAAAATTACAAGTTTTGAACTTCTATTTGCTACTTATGGCCTGTAGTTCTCATTGGCCTGAGCTCATTTTTAAAAAAGCATAGTGGATTATTTTGGATTATTTTGACTATAACAAATACTCTGATGAAACATATTCTGCTATTTATCACAGACTACTTTGTATCAAAGTTTAACAAGGACATTTGTTTTAAATAGTGGCACAAAATAACATCTGTTGTGTTCCCGGTTGTCACGTTCTTGATAATGGACGGACCAAGGCGCAGCGTGTGTTGAGTTCGACATCGTTTATTGAAGTGAAACTTTCAAACAAAAACAATAAACAAGCAACGAAACGTGACTTACATGGTGCAACCAGCACAAACACAAACAATATCCCATAACCCAGGTGGCAACAATGGAGAACTTAAGTATGATCCCCAATTAGAGACAACGATAATCAGCTGCCTTTAATTGGGAACCATACCAATTACACCAGCATAGAAATAGGAAAACTAGAACACCAAGGGCTCTCTATGGTCAGGGCGTGACAGTACCCCCCACCCCACCCGTGCCTGGACATCGGGCGCAGAGGCCCCCGGCCATAGAGCTGGGTTGGACGCCGCGCCCGGACTGGGCACCGGCGAACGTACCGGGCTGGGGAGACGCACTGGATGCCTGGTGCGTGGAGCCGGCACAGGTGACACAGGACTGGTGACACGCTCTTCAGGGCGAGTGCAGGGAGCTGGCACAGGACGTACTGGTCTGGGGAGGCTCACTGGAGGCCTGGTGCGTGGAGCTGGCACAGGTGGCACCGGACTGTTGACACGCACCTCAGGGAGGGTGTGGGGAGCTGGCACAGTACGTATCGGACTGGGGAGGTGCACTGGAGGTCAGATGCGTGGAGCCGGCACAGACTTCACCAGACTGCTGACAGGCTCTTCAGGTCTCTTCAGGTCGAACCTGCACAACATCGTTCTCCTCTCCCCCCCCCCAGTAAATAGAATAATGTGATACTTCATGTCTTGCATAGTAACGTGAAAAATTGCATCAAGCGTTGTTTTAATTTATCACATCTAAAACATAGTTGCATATTCAAATGAATAGAATCGACTCCATATTGTTCACAAATTCAACGAGCATTTCACCAAACAACAACATGTCTTATTTTTATGGTGCAGATAAAACAATCTGATAATAGAAAAAAAAGTACATGGGACTTGAAAGATAAAAAGTAACATACCTGTAACATAAATTGTCACGTTACGTTGTGTTCCTGGAGCCCTGCAGTCATTTCCAGGACCACCCGCTTCCCCTGCATCCTTTCGGGAACACCGTCAGCAGGTTTCCCGGTGTAAACCTACATGTTCCAGGCATAACTTGTCCTGGCATCACATGTTGCCCATGTCTTCATTCCATACTTAGACGGTTTGCTTGGCATGTATTGTTTGAATGGGCAGCGACCAGCGATCATCCACTGTGATGTCTGGACTTGGGTTATAGATCAAAGGCATGCGCTCCACCCACTTGTGTCAGACCTATCGGATCGCTGCCAGCTTGTCTTGTTGATGGCAGCCTGGTCTTGTATCACGGTTGTCGAAGCAAATCACCCGTGACAACACGTGAAATGTCTGGAGTGACATAGTGGCACGAAAAATTGCCCGACCAGACTCTGCATCCCATAAACTGGTGGTAGATTCGTTTCTGGATCTGAACACACCAGCCAAAATCAAGAGACCCACGTATGCTTGGACGTCTGTCCGGTCTACCTCCTTCCAGTTGTCTTTGTAAATGCGTCTCCCTTCCAAGTTGGTCGTGTTCATCACTATCGTTTCGATTGACTCTGTCAAGAACAGTTTGAAGCAGGATTTTATGTCATCAACCCAAGATATGGTATATCTCGTTGGCCCTAGGGTCATCCTGATAACATTTTCAGCAGACAGCCGACCTCTCCTCTCAGGTAGAGATGAAGACCAGTACAAATTCCCATTCTTTGACCAGAATGTAACAACAACCTCAGCAGAGCCCTCTTCCTCATCACTGGATTGTTCCACATCGGTTGTCTGTTGGTCTGGATCGTATTCTGTGTTGTCTTCAACTTCTGACACTTCCTCCTCTAATGCATCTTCACTGTCAGTTTCCTGGCCTCTCTCCTCCTCACCAGTGTCATGATCAAAGATATGATCAAGAGCCTCACATACAATATATTGTTTGGTCATTGTGCTGCCACAGAATGAAAAGCATTATATACCAGAGCTGCGAGAAAAGTTCTATATATTATTGAAACAATGTTGCGAAGCCAAGAAGGGGAGTAATGAAAATCATCTAAATGTATTGTGTGTGTTCAGATGCCCTGTGTGGACAAAGTCATGGAACCTCATGACAAATCAGAATAAATGAACTACATTTGTTTGTTACAGTCCAATTCGACTGGAACAAAACAGGGTTAAGTAGTTATTTTAGGTATCTGTACTTTCCTTTATTATGTATATTTTTGACTACTTTTACTTTACTACATTCCTAAAGAAAATAGTGTACTTTTTACTACATACATTTTCCCTGACACCCAAAAGTAGTCATTACATTTTCGATGCTTAGCAGGACAGGAAATTGGTCCAATTCACTCACTTATCAAGACACCATCCCTGGTCATCCCTACTGCCTCTGATCTGGAGGACTCACTAAACACAAATGCTTAGTTTGTAAATTATGTCTGCGTGTTGTAGTGTGCCCTGTAGTTGTAGTGTGCTCCTGTAAATATAATTTTTGGGATTTTCTTATTGTAAGCAATTTTAAGTTATTTATATTTTTACTTTTGATGCTTAAGTGTATTTAAAACAAAATACTTTTAGACATTTACTCAGGTAGTATTTTCCTGGGTAACTTTTACTTGAGTAATTTTCTATGAAGTTATCTTTACTCAAGTATGACAATTGGGTACTTTTTCCACCACTGTGGTAAAGCAATGACCGTCCGCAAACGCAGGGCTCTCTAGAGGGTGGTGCAGTCAGCCCAATGAATCACCGAGAGCACACTGCCTGCCCTCCAGGACATCTAAAGCACCCGGTGTCACAGGAAGGCCAAGAAGATCATCAAGGACCCGAGTCACGGCCTGTTCACCCCGGTTGAGTTGTCAACCAACATGAATTTAACTTGAAATCGCAAATAAAGTCACCATGTCATTGGATTTAGATTAAAAGTTAGGTGAAAAATACGAAATTCCCTTACGGTGATGACTTTTTGCAAATACAACATCATCACATTAGATTTTTTGTTGTTGAAATGATGTGGAAACAACATTGATTAAACCGGTTTTTGCTCAGTGAGATGTTATATTTTAGGTTTAGCATAATTTCTGGCATGGTGTACATACAAAAACCCAACATGGCTGTCAAGGTTGTCAGAATGTTGCTAACGTAGCAGTGTTTCGGCTCAGGTACTGTAGTGACTAAAAACAGGTACTGTGTATTTCAAATAGTATGACGTGTGTGTGTGTGTGTGTGTGTGTGTGTGTGTGTGTGTGTGTGTGTGTGTGTGTGTGTGTGTGTGTGTGTGTGTGTGTGTGTGTGTGTGTGTGTGTGTGTGTGTGTGTGTGTGTGTGTGTGTGTGTGTGTGTGTGTGTGTGCACGCGTGTGTATGTTTCCTAGTTCTGCCCCCTCCCCTCCTCAGAGGAGACCTTGAATTAGAGCGGTGTCCAACTCGATCTCCAGCTGCAGTGGATGTTGCTTGACAGGCCCTGTCCTCATCACCAGACTGTCACGAGTCTGTTTTTACCTTCTTCTCATTAAGACCAGCACAGTGCAGGTGGATCCTCAGTCTCCTCAGGGGCTGTTTTTCATGGTTTGTCTGTCTTTGGTCTAGCTGTCTGTGTGTCTGTCTGTGCGAAGTGCAAAAACAGTTTTTTTTCTTTCTCCTGCTAAGTGTGTCATTAACAAGTGGACCAGAGAGGTTATGTGAAATATAAAAAAAAGCCAGGAAACACATTTTTTCAATACAATAACGTTCGGGAAGCATCTTTCCCAAATGTCTCTGTTATTACTTAACCTCAGGGAAGGGGTCATTTGAATTTCACCAAACGTTCAAGGTTCATGATTCATGATTCTCTTGTGCCATGCCAGTTACTCTGGGGCTGCAGTTTGTGTGTGTGGGTGTGTGGGGGGGGGTGACTGAAAGAGAGACTGAGTGAGTGACTGAAAGAGCGAGAGAGACTGAGTGAGTGACTGAAAGAGCGAGAGAGACTGAGTGAGTGACTGAAAGAGCGAGAGAGACTGAGTGAGTGACTGAAAGAGCGAGAGAGACTGAGTGAGTGACTGAAAGAGCGAGAGAGACTGAGTGAGTGACTGAAAGAGCGAGAGAGACTGAGTGAGTGACTGAAAGAGCGAGAGAGACTGAGTGAGTGACTGAAAGAGCGAGAGAGACTGAGTGAGTGACTGAAAGAGCGAGAGAGACTGAGTGAGTGACTGAAAGAGCGAGAGAGACTGAGTGAGTGACTGAAAGAGCGAGAGAGACTGAGTGAGTGACAGAGAGACTGAGTGACTGATAGAGCGAGAGAGACTTTGTGAGTGACTGAAAGAGAGACTGAGTGAGTGACTGAAAGAGCAACTGAGTGAGTGACTGAAAGAGAGACTGAGTGAGTGACTGAAAGAACGACTGAGTGAGTGACTGAAGGAGCGAGAGAGACTGAGTGAGTGAAAGACAGAGAGAGACAGACATAGAGAGAAAGAGCGAGACAGAGAGAGAGATAGAGAGAGAGACAGAGAGAGACAGAAAGACTGAGTGAGTAAGAGAACTTCTGCACTGCGTAGTAATGGCATCTTTTGTTCAACAATACCTCAGTAATGGCAACCCACTGGGTAAAAACCGCAAACACCTCTGTGAATACGTTGAATCAACGTGGAAAACTGATTGGATTTGCAAAAAGTTATCATCGTAAGGGAATTTTGTTTCCCCTCCCCCACCTTTTAACTTAAATCCAATGACAACTCAACCACATCTGAATCAAAACCAGATGTTGATCTGACATCTAGTGGGAAGTCAAAACAGATAGATGGTGAGATAGATTACAAGAACAAGGGGAAAATAACTAATATTAGGTAGCCATGTACACCGAAGCAGTAGTTGATAAGTATTGCTCAATTCAATATGTGAATGTGAACATAAGCTGAAGTATTGAATAGCAACATGGTTTAAGGAGAATCTAACGCTTCTCTTTAGTATGTCTGTTTTTTTCTGCTGACTGGTGAAATCAGGTGAGACCATTCAGTTAGTATGTTGAGTATAATTTCCCCAGGCTTTCTAGTGGACAAAAGGTGTAGGTGTGAGTTCTCATGGCCTACAGGCCAGGAAACTTGAATGCTACGCCATGGGAAACAAGGGCCCTTATGAGGGCTGAACCGCATTATTGGAAACAAACTCTGTTCTCTGGGCAGGCCTGCCCTCAGAACACTAAGAACGGACCATGCTAAAAGGAAAGGGTGGGCTAAGGTGTGGCATAGTGGTTAGTATTCCATCAGGGAGCAAGAGGAATATCACACAGGCTGTGAGGGTCAGTAGAATGTGAGTCAGATATGTACTCAGAAGAGCTTCAGCTCAGCTTGCGTTGGAAGGGAAAAGGTGTTCAACTGAGGGACTTACGTTGTGTGGGTCATTTAGTCTATCATTGAACACTGGTTTACCTCAGTGAGTGAAACTCCACCTCAGGAGTGTAAGAGCAGAAGAATGACACTACAACAACAAAGGGTCTGTTATCGTTGGCCTAACAGGATTATTCCAGCCTCTCTCCACATCATTCCTGTTGGATTAGGGTTTGGCAGGGTTTCCAGACTGTCAGTCAAAGGCGTGCCTGGACACATCGTCCAGTAATCATCAGAGTTTAGAGAAGTCAACCTCCTGACAGTTCAGAATGACTGATACAACTCACTATCATAGCATGTCTGTCTGAACATGTAGTCAGATTCCCATGAAGAGATCCTCTTATAAAGGAGGATTTGTGGTGCCAGGTGGCTTAGTGGTTAGAGCGTTGGGCCAGTCACCGAAAGGTTGCTAGATCGAATCCCCGAGCTGACAAGGTAAAATCTGTCGTTATGCTCCTGAACAAGGCAGTTAACCCACTGTTCCAAGGTCATCATTGTAAATAATAATTTGTTCTTAACTAACTTGCCTAGTTAAAGAAAGGTTAAATAAAAAATATAAACAGGACAAGATGGCTATCCTGGTATACTGAAGAGATTAGTGAAAAATAATTCCCCCTCTGGAGGTGATTGAAGACCTGCTGTTTTAGAAAATACAATTTATCCCGGGACACTTCATAAAATGACTAAAACAGAAAGAAGAGCATTCAGACATCTGCATTGATCTTCAGGCTTATTTAGGGAAAACAAATAGGCTTACGTTTCAGCCTATCAGAAACATAAATATGCATGGTGCTCTATACTATACAGGGCATTTATTTACATCAGGGAAGTGACAGTTTAAAAAAAAACTTTTTAGGGCCACTTACCTGTCATGCAGCGTGACAGTAGCGGACAGTAGGGGACACAACCAGACAGTAGAGAGTGGACAGCATGTCTAGGAGCTCGTAATAGCTCAGGGCTGATATGTTTATGCAGTTTAATTACATTGACATCAAGCAATGTATTTAACATAATGAATTCCACATATTCCACATGTAGGCTATCCACTTATGTCTGAGGACATCCCACTAGGGACACCATGTCATATCAACGTGGATAGTTGGGTCATATTTGGTTAAGGCATACATCAATGAGATTACAACCTATATTTACCCACTCAAAAAGACAGCCAAAATGTAGTTGAATTTCCCAGTTTTTGTCGCCATGCTTTCAACCATCAAAAAGCATAAACAAATTCCAATGGAAGAAAATATCAGATTTTTGGTTGAGTTGTCACCCAAATCTCTGTAACTGCACTTTCATCCATTTAAAAGCACAGCAAAATTAGAATGGTAATACAATGTCAGAAATTATGCTTATTTAATGAAACATATTAATTTGTTATCCCTATGCTTCATCTAATACCAGAACTAAATTACCTGGATTGCAGTTGAGATTACATTAAAAGTGCATAGTGCAAGTGATCAATGTCGTTCAAGATTCTGTTCCGATTTATACAGCAATTGTGAATATCTCCACAGACCTGTGATGACCTATGCATGCTATCTTGAAGATGCATGAACATGGATGTGTTACTCATTTTAAGGTTACTATGTTACAAAAGTAATATTGAATTGTGTAGATGTATCTACTGCTTGTATAGTTTGAGATGTGAATCCAACATATCATGTGTCTGTGCTACTGACTTAGTCTGGCTTTAATTCCAGTTTGTCTACAAATTAATAATTTGTATGTCAGATTCACATCACCATCACCAAAAATCTAAGTTAATGAATAGGACTAAATAAAATCTAACTTTAAATGCACTTAGATTTTTGTTGTTGAAGATGTGAATCTGACATATACAGTGGGGCAAAAAGTATTTAGTCAGCCACCAATTGTGCAAGTTCTCCCACTTATAAATATGAGAGAGGCCTGTAAAATTCATCATAGGTACACTTCAACTATGACAGACAAAATTAGGGGAAAAAATCCAGAAAATCACATTGTAGAATTTTTTATTAATTTATTTGCAAATTATGGTGGAAAATAAGTATTTGGTCACCTACAACTTCTTCTTTAAGAGGCTCCTTTGTCCTCCACTCGTTACCTGTATTAATGGCACCTGTTTGAACTTGTTATCAGTATAAAAGACACCTGTCCACAACCTCAAACAGTCACACTCCAAACTCCACTATGACCAAGACCAAAGAGCTGTCAAAGGACACCAGAAACGAAATTGTAGACCTGGACCAGGCTGGGAAGACTTCATCTGCAATAGGTAAGCAGCTTGGTTTGAAGAAATCAGCTGTGGGAGCAATTATTAGGAAATGGAAGACATACAAGACCACTGATAATCTCTCTCGATCTGTGGCACCACGCAAGATCTCACCCCGTGGGGTCAAATTGATCACAAGAACCGTGAGCAAAAATCCCAGAACCACATGGGGGGACCTAGTGAATGACCTGCAGAGAGCTGGGACCAAAGTAACAAAGCCTACCATCAGTAACACACTACGCCGCCAGGGACTCAAATCCTGCAGTGCCAGACGTGTCCCCCTGCTTAATTCAGTACATGTCCAGGCCCGTCTGAAGTTTGCTAGAGAGCATTTGGATGATCCAGAAGAAGATTGGGAGAATGTCATATGGTCAGATGAAACCAAAATATAACTTTTTGGTAAAAACTCAACTTGTCGTGTTTGGAGGACAAAGAATGCTGAGTTTCATCCAAAGATCACCATACCTACTTTGAAGCATGGGGGTGGAAACATCATGCTTTGGGGCTGTTTTTCTGCAAAGGGACCAGGACGACTGATCCGTGTAAAGGAAAGAATGAATGGGGCCATGTATTGTGAGATTTTGAGTAAAAACCTACTTCCATCAGCAAGGGTATAGAAGATAAAACGTGGCTGGGTTTTTCAGCATGACAATGATCCCAAACACATCGCCCGGGCAACGAAGGTGTGGCTTCGTAAGAAGCATTTCAAGGTCCTGGAGTGTCCTAGCCAGTCTCCAGATCTCAACCCCATAGAAAATCTTTGGAGGGAGTTGAAAGTCCGTGTTGCCCAGCAGCAGCCCCAAAACATCACTGCTCTAGAGGAGATCTGCATGGAGGAATGAGCCAAAATACCAGCAACAGTGTGTGAAAACCTTGTGAAGACTTACAGAAAACGTTTGACCTCTGTCATTGCCAACAAAGGGTAAAAAACAAAGTATTGAGATAAACTTTTGTTATTGACCAAATACTTATTTCCCACCATAATTTGCAAATAAATTCATTAAAAATCCTACAATGTGATTTTCTGGATTTTCTTTCTCATTTTGTCTGTCATAGTTGAAGTGTACCTATGTTGAAAGTTACAGGCCTCTCTCATCTTTTTAAGTGCGAGAACTTGCACAATTGGTGGCTGACTAAATACTTTTTTGCCCCACTGTAAATGATTAATTTGTAGACAAACTGGAATTAAAGCCAGACTAAGTCAGTAGCACAGATTTGAACTATCCAAGCAGAAGAAACATCTCCTTTAAATGTGATATTTGTTTGCGTTGACAACAAAACACAATTCAACATCACTTTTTAAATACAATAAATAGCATATTAACATGTTGACAAGTTAACAAATTATATGTTGGATTCACATCTCAAACTCAACCAAAAATAAAAGTCAAATAATGTGAGTAAGCCAGTGGCTTAGAACCATACAAGCAGTAAATTCAATATTACAATATCTTTCAACAATCAATCTCACGATAGCACAATGGTAATAGTCTGTGACAAATATCGTAGCTAGACTTGGTTAAAACCCTGGATGGGAGACCAAAGGGTACCTGTAGATAGATCAATTCTCCAGTAGGAGGGGCTGCCCAGCTTCCTTTTGTTTTTCTGAAAGTTGATATAACATTGAAGGTACAAATTCAAGATATGTCATACAAGCTTTGTCTTTGTTGAAATTTGGTTACCGTAATGACTTAATCCTGTGGTTGAAATGTCACTCTCAAAACAACATTCTTTTTCAAATCCAATGTATTCTCCATGTAGATTCCACATCACAATACGTTGACAAATTACAATGAAACAACTTTGATTCAACCACTTTGTGCCCAGTGGAATGTATTAACCTGATGTTTGTTTAATTAAACCCTATTAATTAACCCCCCACAAACACATACACACACTCTATATTTTGAATGTGAAATGCATGTGTCATTAAAGCAGGGGCCATTAAAACTCTATATTTTCTCCCTCAAACAGGGCCTGTTCCCCCTCTGGGTACTCTCCTACTACAGTATGGTTCAGGAGCATGTTAGATGCAGTGTTTCAGATATGGTGACCACAGAGGGGTCACCAGGCAGACAGGAAACCAGAGAGAAGAACACGTCTGGAGAGGGGATAGAGGAAAGAAATGAGTCCTTCAAGCATTTATAATTCTGGGCCCAGGAGTATCAGAGTTCACATTGTAAAGAGCGACCAATCACAAGTAAATCATCCGAGAGTGGCAAGAATTCAGGGCATGTGGAGGAGTGTTAACCCCCTGCTACTCTGTCCTCTCCTCCCTCATTCTCTCTCTTTCTCTCTACTACACTTTACTTCACCTTTACTTTAATTATTTTTCTCATCATCTCTCTGTCTCTGTGTGTCTCTGTGTGTCTCTGTCTCTCTCTCTCTCTCTCTCTCTCTCTCTCTCTCTCTCTCTCTCCCTCTCCCTCTCTCTCTCTCTCTCTCTCTCTCTCCAGGATGCCTTTCCTAAGCTGATTGGGGTTAATGCACCGGACAATGAGCAAAATGCTGCCCTTCTGTTGCACATTATGCTCCTCTTTGTGGCGGTATGGTCCTGCTTTGGAGGGTACATGAGCCCTAGCCTCAAAATAATATTTCCCAGACCCCAGCACCAGACCCCAGCATGTGGTATCGTTTTCAGATGGGCTGAGCAGCTTGGCTGATATCATCAACCCTCAACGATCAGGCCATTGCTTGTTGCATGGCAGTATGAAATCATTACATAGCGTCCTGTGCCGTGCTCTGTGACATGTTCTGTTTGCCTTCCATGAACGTTTTGATCCATGACCTTTAAAAACATAACTCCTAGCTTGTGATGTCACTAGGGAGTAGAGGGTTCTGGGCAGACAGAGTTGGATGTTTGTCCACCTAGGGGGTCACCATGGGGTCAAATGGGGAGCTGTTGATTAGTTGTCCAGAAATGCCATCCGAAGGACTGTGACGCACAGAAAGACTGTGCCGCGCAGCCGTGTGATGTGCAAAGCTATGTCGAAAGGAACACAGGTGCTTTGATTAGTCCTGCATATTGCAACACCAATCCAGGCATTCAGAGAATCCCCCTCCACCCTTCCCTCCCTGAAGACCATCTGCCCCGAGAGACACTGATCCTGTGGATCTTATGTCAACACCAATGGCCTGTTTCTTAGTGCTAGTGGAATCCGAGGTATTGAGTCAGTCGAGAAAGGGGCAGGGAAGGGTTGCGCTAAAGAGGAGGGGATATGGGAAATTGTTTTCATAAAAAAACATACTCCTGGGAATTCGGCACATTTTTCCTTACACGATGGATGTCTTTTAGCTGTTTAGGAGAAGGTCTGATAAAGTTGACACAGGGATATACTCAGCTGATAAATCCTCTAATACTTTAAGATAAATACAAACTGGAGGATGCAATGGAAAAATGACTCAGAATGAATAACCCTCTCATAACACAACTTAACTATATATGTCTGTTAGCTGAGGAAATGATAAAGTACAGCATCATTCACCCTGCTGTGCCGAGACTCAAAATGTTTCACTTCTTAAATACATGTTTTAATGCACTCCTCTCACTGAGGAGTGTTAACTCCTCTCACTGAGTCAAGACATCATGGCACAAGCCCAAACACAGCCCAGCGTAAAGGCAGAGAGAGCGGTTTCTAAGCCCTGGTCCCACACTGCGGAGGGAGTGACAATGTTTGGTTAGGCCCTCCTCCTCTCATCGGAATGGACGGAAATGTTGAATTGATGACCTCATGCACGGCGTGAAAGATTTATCTGGCAGCGCTGCGTGGCCTGTCTCCCCCTGCTCTCCACCGTGCCCCTGGGCCCCCGCCCACCACATAGAGCTTTGCAGTGCTCCGAGTAGCTAACTTTGAAGTTATTTGGAAAAGCAGACGACTGTGCGGCCACTTTAACTTGACTCCATCACTGTTGGAAACATTTAAACAATGATGTTTTTTGTGTTTCTTCTTGGTTTCTATTCCAGGAGTGTGTGAGAGATAGCTTTTGGCTCTGGGATGGATCTAGTCCACCATCATCATGTTTTGGCTTAACAGGGTTAGATAAATGCGTAGGGATGTTTTTTTAATTATTATATTGGTGTACATTTTGCCAACAAGTGGACGATCCAGAAACAACCAGTGAATAGAATCAATGGTATTGGGCTCTATTCAATCTGGATCACTGAAGCGTTGCAGCTTGCATAATAGACATTTAAATGTAATTTCAGATTGAGACGACATATGCAGCGTTTACCATGAATGTAATCTCTGCTAACTCGGGAACATTGCTGTAATGCTGAACTTCCGCGTTACGGATTGAATAGAGTCCAATGTTGAGGACAGGCACAGTGAATTGAATCCAGGCCTGACCGAATTAGTTTATACAGTGTGTGTGTGTGTGTGTGTGTGTGTGTGTGTGTGTGTGTGTGTGTGTGTGTGTGTGTGTGTGTGTGTGTGTGTGTGTGTGTGTGTGTGTGTGTGTGGGTGTGTGTGTGTGTGTGTGTGTGTGTGTGCGTGTGCGCGTGCGTGTGTGTGTGTGTGTGTGCGTGTGTGTATATACGTAGGCGGGGACAGCGGTGTGGGGGTAGTCGGAAAACTTTACCACCCTACACTGACTGCCTGGGGCTGACTTGTCACTGTCATAGACCCCATGGGCTTACGGTGTGTAATGGATATACGGTGACACTCAGTGAAGTAACACTCTCAAAGATTATCGGCCTAGATAATAAATAAACTTCTTTCATCGTTCAGCTGAAAGAATCCTTAGGTCTACAGGGCCAAAGAAAAGATGGAGGGGTTGGTGAGAGGAGGGAAGGAGAGGGCTGGCGTGGTTGAAGGGGGGACAAGAGGGATCAAGGGGCAAAGGAACGGGTGCAAGGCTGGAGAAATACAAATTGAAGGCGGCCGCGGTGATTATTTTCGCTGCCCTCCTCACTATAAAGGGACTAGGGCCTGTGGCCCCAGAAACACTGCCTGTACCTCGGAAGTGACCTGCCACTAAAAATACTCCCCCTGCCCTGCAGAACGTCATTGTTTGAGTTCTGTCTAAAATAGAAATGGTTCCTATGGGGTCAGGATCCCACGAGAGGGACTTGTCCCTATAGCCCAAATTTAGGGACGAGGAAATAAAGCGACACATTGAGGACACATCAACATTTTTGGGAACGTTTTCCTCCCCTAACCCTGCTAGTCCTGGCACAGTGAGCCGCAGCAAAGCCAACCACAGCCCCTTTGAGTGCATCCTCAAACAACATGTAGAGTGAGAGATAGCGATAGAGAGAGAGACAGAGAGAAAGAAAGAAAGCGAGAGAGAAAGCGAGAGAGAAACAGAGAAGAGAAAAGAAAAGTAATTCGGCAGACATAAGGCGTGTGCATCAGGTGGGTGTGTCAGGCGGGTGTGTCAGTCTATCAGCGGTGTCTCCATAAACTGCTGGATGCAGTTAAGCCCAGCATGAGGGTCTGTGGACCGTACCATTATAGAGAGCCCAGGGGAGGCCAGGCACAGGTAAAGTAATATCCCAGCGAGAGCTGTGGAACGGCCACTTCTGGTCTCACTGAAGCACTTCCACCACTGTCTCTGTATGACTTCATGATAAATGTATGTGTGTCTAAATATAATAAAACCATGTCCTAGAATAGCAGGGTTTTCACTTAAACACTTCAGGAGAAATAATGACAGTGATTTAATGTGAAAGTGCAAGAGCCTTTTCCAGCATTGTGGTTCTATGCAGAGTACATTACCAACATTACCACTAGGCCTAGATAAACCGCATAATGAGGATTATAATCATAGAATCTTACCAGACTTTAATCTCGATTGTGGATTTCAGAGAAAACAATAATATAATGTTTTACTCAACTCCCTTTCCACACACACAGACCCCAGTCCCTCCTACCCTTGGCTGGAAAGCGGCAGGTAATCTGGAGGCAAGCCAGTTCTCTGTTTAAACAGCACTGTGCCTAGAGCCCTGCTAAACACCCTCCCATGTATCAGGCCCAGGAGAGCAGAATGAAGGAGAATGTACCAGTGAATGAACCCAGCCAGGCGCAGGTTAATACCAGGCCTAACCCTCGCCTGCCCACAGAGTTTCACAGCTCCCTCTGTGTGTGTAGGTGTGTAGGTGTGTGTGTGTAGGTGTGTGTGTGTAGGTGTGTGTGTGTGTTGGAATCTATGGTCTCTCTCTCTCTCTCTCTCTCTCTCTCTCTCTCTCTCTCTCTCTCTATATATATATATATATATATATATATATATATATATATATATATATATATATCTCTATCTCTCTCTCTATCTCATAATTTCTTCCAGTCCTGGAAGTCTCAAACCTGGAGCCTCAGCCTTTCCGGCTGGTATGCCATTAATCCCAGCATCTCCGTCTGAGTGAGATCATCAGGACGCTGACTAGCTGCTGGCTGGTTGGCCTGCAGTGTATAAGGAGACTTATTCTGATGAGATTCTCCACCTCCTCATCCCCATCGACCATCCATCTTTTCCCTCCTCTCTCCATCTTCCACCTCCCTCTGTATGAATGCTAGAGGGGTTGAGGAGATGAATGGAAGGAAAGTGGAGGAGGGAAGGTGGCTTTGCCAAAAGTAACTTTTTTCCATAATTTTGTGGAAGGTGGAGTAAAGAATTGGAAAACTGAAATAACTACATTTGGTTGCGTTTTCGCTAACATTACGTTTTTGGCACTGCTATCAGCTTCATTGCATCATGAAGCAACTTGATAGCAACTGGACAGCGATTTGTTCTAAAACAAATATTCTCTCCCTGAGAATCTTGGACAGAAATACTGTATGTCTGAGTTGTGTTCGAAGTACAAACTCTCACTGGGGATATTAGTTGAAGTATTTGGCACATCACAACTACAGTGAACATAATGTTTAGTCTGAATCCCTCCCTGAAGCAAAGCTAAAGTCTTCTGCTTGGGGAATTGCATCAACAGTAAGAAAAAAAAGCAGTGTAGGCCCCAGATCAGCTTACTGTGAGTGGGCTGCTAGCGTCAGAGTCAAAGACAATATTACAGTTTCCTCATCATCTGAGGCTTGAATTCAAATAGGCTGGGGAGTAGGGACGACAGAGAACAGGGAGAGAAAGAATGGAAGGGGTATACTCTATGGGCCAGACAGGGGAGCGGCTGACAGCCAGATGACTTGGATTCACACAGGGAGAGAGAGGGCATAATGTAGCACATGTGAATGCTAGGTCTATAACAACACAGGATGAGACCCAGATACTGACACAGGAGGATGATTCGAGTCTCTGATATTTATTAATAGACAAGGAGCAGGCAAGAGGCAGGTCGAGGACAGGCAGATGGTCATAAACCGGGTCAGAGTCAGATAGGTACAGGACAGCAGGCAGGCTCGAGGTCAGGGGAGGCAGAATGGTACGGCAGGTGGACTCAGGGTCAGGGCAGGCAGCAAAGGTCAGAACCGGTAGGACTAGAACACAGGGACTAGAAAAACAAGAGTACGGAAAAACATGCTGGTAGGCTTGATGAGACAAACTGGCAACAGACTAACAGAAAACGGTATAAATACACAGGGGATAATGGGGACAAATGGGAGACACCTGGTGGAGACAAGCACAAGACAGGTGAAACAGGGTGTGACAGTACCCCCCCCCAGCATCCTACCCGGGCACACACCTGGTGTACCAGGGTGCCGGTGGTGAACGTCGGGGATGAGGGCCAGGATGTCCTTAATGAGGACCCAGAACCTCTCCTCCGGGCCATAGCCCTCAGAGTCAACCAGGTAGTAGATACCCCTGCCCAGAGGTCAAACACTCAGGATGCGTCTCACTGTGTATGCCAGATGGCCGTCAATGAGAAGAGATGGGGAGGGGGTTGGAGCTGGAAACAGGAGACAAGGGGCTTTGAGACAAAGGTTTCATCTTAAACACATGCAAAATGAGATGTATACGTAGGGTGCAGGGCAACAGAAGACGAACAGCAGTAGGACTGATTTTAGAGATGGGAAAGTGGCCGATAAAGCGTGAGGAAAGTTTACGGGATTCTACCCTGAGGGGCAGAACCCGAGTGGACAGCCATACCCTCTGCCCGAGACGATAGCGGGGAGACGGGGTCCGGTGGCGATACCTTGAGGTGGTCTTAAGAGGGGTCCGGGCTCTCTTCCAGGTACACTGACAGCGACGAACGAACATCTGGGCAGAGGGTATGCTGACCTCTTCCTCTCCTTCCCATATGTATATATTGCATTTTATACCATATATTGCATCTTGCCTATTCCACTTGGTCATTGCTCATCCATATATTTGTATTATTATTATTACATATTCTTATTCCATCCCTTTACTTAGATTTGTGTGTATTAGGTAGTCGTTGTGGAATTATTAGATTAGTTGTTAGATATTGCTGCACTGTCGGAACTCTGCTAACCATGTGTATCTGAACAATACAATTTTATGGCCGCATTTTTAATATCATGCAAGAAAATACACTGCTTAACTCAGCTTTATGGCTATAGACCAATGTAGACATCCACAGTTAGGCCTACTAACAGTGAGCAGACATCCACCCAGTCTTTTTGTTCATACCACTCCCATTTAAACAATCCGATTATTTTTTGTCCCTTCTTCTGAGGATGTTCAGGAAGCTCAGGTGTTGGTCTCCCTTTCTGAAATAGTTTACATTAAGCATTCCTTTGAAATCCAACCTCAAAAATGGTTTGAGTTGCGGTATCGTGTCCCTTTTGTCAGGTTGTTTTTGTTCGCTAGCAAGCTTCCTTATGCGCACCAAATCATGTAGACAAGCCAAATAAGCAAGCTTTTCCCACACAACATGTTTAAGTCTTAAAGGAAATGCCCATGAGCAAAATATTAAATCCGCTCAATGCAACGAATGAAGCAGGTATAGGCTGCGAGGCCTTCCCGGTTCCTACACAGTGACTGGAGTAAGGAACACCCATGCCGTCAAGTAGGGTTCAATATTTTCCTGGTATTTTACAAATGTTCCATTCTAAAATAAAATAACATTTTCCGGGTAACCCCGTTATAATGAATATAAATAGGCCTATGTCTGGATTTGATCAAAGCTTCGATCGAAAATCCAAGCCTGATGCTATCTGAGCCTGATGAGCTATACATTAAAGACATTTAATGAGCCCTACATTAAAGACCTATAACTTTTTGACGCTACCCATCCCTTAAACAGGATAATTGTCATCAGCATCTGCTGAATAGCATAGCGCCTCAGTCAAATAATATTACAAAAAATATTCATATTCATGAAATCACAAGTGCAATATTGCAAAACACAGTTTAGCCTTTTGTTAATCCACCTGTAGTCTCAGATTTTGAAATTATGCTTTACATCGAAAGCAATCCAAGCGTTTGTGTAAGTTTATCGATCGCATGACAAAACATGAATTACACTTAGCATCAGGTAGCTTTGTCACGAAAATCAGAAAGGCAATCAAATGAATCATTTACCTTTAATGATCTTCGGATGTTTTCACTCACGAGACTCCCAGTTACACAACAAATGTTATTTTTGTTCCATAAAGATTATTTTTATATCCAAAATAGCTCTGTTTGTTTGGCGCATTATGTTCAGAAATCCACAGGAAAGAGCAGTCACGACAACGCAGACAAATTCCAAATAATATCCGTAATGTCCACAGAAACATGTCAAATGTTTTGTATAATCAATCCTCAGGTTGTTTTTAAAATATATAATCGATAATATATCAACCGCAAATGTCTTTCAGAGTAGGAGAGGGAAAAGCAATACCTATCCAAACTCTATTGCGCAAGCAAAACTCATGTGACCACTTGACGCGATGTTATCGTTCTGACTCATTTTTCAAAATAAAAGCCGGAAACTATGTCTGAAGACTGACACCTTGAGGAAGCGATGGGAAAAGGAATATGGTTGATATCCCTTTAAATGGAGCAATGGGAGACTATGGAACATGGAGTTTTCAAAATAGAGGCCACTTCCTGGTTTGATTTTTCTCAGGGTTTCGCCTGCAATACCAGTTCTGTTATACTCACAGACAATATTTTGACAGTTTTGGAAACTTTAGAGTGTTTTCTATCCTATTCTGTCAATTATATGCATATTCTAGCATCTGGTCCTGAGAAATAGGCCGTTTACTTTGGGAACATTATTTTTCCAAACATAAAAATAGTGCCAACCTAGCTTCAAGAGGTTAATGGGCCCAAGCCCAAAAATTCCCAAACGATTGTGCCATACATACTGTATATGATATAGCCTACTACATGTTACACACAACAGAAAAATGAAAAGCCCATAGATGTATCTAGCTATATGCTCTCTTGGAGAAATAAATGAAACTAGCTCAAGTAGGCTCATCCTTATGAGTGTAAATTTGATTACTGTACTGTATTATAATATACTGTATTATATGGACTGGAATTACGCACATCGTTCAAAGCATGATAAAGCAGGGAGAGAACATGCGATTCTGGTGAATGACAGAATGGTTTACAAAGTTAGATGTATAGGCTAGCGTATTTGATAGGCTGGCGTGTACTGTATATATTGTACCTTTCATAATATTTCCCTTAATGTTATTAGCCTACCTCCTCTTTCTCTCTCTATTGTTGCTTCATTCCTTCCTCGCTTTTAGCAGTTAAATGAAACAAGTTATCATTCTAATGACATCCTTGAATAATATAGGACTATATTTAGATGCAGAAGGCCTTCACTTCTCTTCACGAAGATTAAATGGTTATGGGTCTGCTATAGTCTACTGCCATCGTGCATTTGCTCTTCTTTCAAACTACCACTGAGTTCTATTGACTGCTGTATTTCACATTTAGCAAACATTCTAACAATCTATTGAAATAAGAAATGCTAAAAAAAGAATGCCCAGCAAGCTATTCTAGTTGAGCTTTTCCAGCATGGGACTCCAAGAGCTAAGGAGCATTTTTTATGGATAGAGGCCAGTGGAGCACAGGTATTGGTATCGTATTGAGCAAGAGAAAGAAGCTATATGTTAGAAATGCATTATGCATAATCCATCACTAATTAGCTAAATATCAGGCTAATATTTGTCACGTCTACTCCCGCTCCACCACTCCGGCTCTCGAAGTCGCTGGTTTACTAACCTCTGGTCCCGGCAACGCATCATTACACACACCTGGACTTCATCACTTCCCTGATTACCTCCCCTATATTTAGCCCTCTATTCATCAGTCCATAGGTGTTATTGATTGTCTCTCACGTTCAGTACGCTACCAATGTGTGTTATATTGTATCTGTTCCGTATTAAACTCACCTTCTGCACCTGCTTTCTGACTCTCGGTGTATACGCAACAATACTGCATTGAATTTATTACCTGAAAGAGGTAGGCTAAGACATCTATTGATAGTTCTATACAATGCATTTGAAAAGTATTTAGTTAACTTTTTCCAAATTGTGTTACATTACAGCTGTATTCTAAAGTGTATTTAATAGCTATTTTTAGCTCACACAATACCCCATAATGAGAAAGCAAAAATCACATTTAATTAAGTATTTAGACCTTCTACTCAGTACTTTGTTGAAGCACCTTTGGTAGCTATTACAGCCTCAAGTCTTCTTGAGTTTGGCACACATGTATTTGGGGAGTTTCTCCCATTCTTCTCTATAGATCCTCTCAAGCTATGTCAGGTTGGATGGGGAGCATAACTGCACAGCTATTTTCATGTCTCTCCAGAGATGTTTGATCAGGTCCAGGCTATGGCTGGGCCACTCAAGGACATTCAGAGACTTGTCACAAAGTCACCCATGCGTTGTATTGGCTGTGTGCTTAGGGTCATTGTCCTGTTGGAGGGTGAACCTTCACCCCAGCCTGAGGTCCTGAGCCCCCTGTATCTGGTTTTCATCAAGGATCTCTCTGTACATTGCTCCACTCATCTTTGCCTTGATCCTGACTAGTCTCCTAGTCTCCGAGTTCAATTTTGGTTTCTTCAGACCAGAGAATCTTGTCATTAGATGCCTTTTGACAAACTCCAAGCATGCTGTCATCTGCCTTTTACTGAGGAGTGGCTTCCGTCTGGCCACTCTACCATAAAGGCCTGATTGGTGGAGTGTTGTGCTTCTGGAAGCTTCTCCCATCTCCACAGAGGAACTCTAGAGCTCTATCAGAGTGACCATTGGGTTCTTGGTCACCTCCCTGTTCCTTCTCCCCCGATTGCTCAGTTCAGCTAGACGGCCAGCTCTAGGAAGTGTCTTGGTGGTTCCAAACTTCTTCCATTTAAGAGTAATTGAGGTCATTGTACTCTTGGCGACCCTTCAATGCTGCAGACATATTTATTTACCCTTCCCCAGATCTGTGCATCGACGCAATCCTTTCTCGGAGCTCTAAGGACAATTCCTTCGACCTCATTGCTTGGTTTTTGCTCTGACATGCACTGTCATCTGTGGCACATTATATAGCCAGGTGTGTGCCTTTCCAAATCATGTCTAATCAATTGAATTAACAAAGGTGTACTCCAATCAAGTTGTAGAAACATCTCAAGGATGATCAATGGAAGCAGGATGCATCTGAGCTCAATTTCTAGTCTCATAGCAAAGGGTTTGAATACTTATGTAAATAAGGTATTTCTGGTTTTTATTTGTAATAAATTTGCTGAAAATCTAAAAACCTTTTTTCGGTTTGTCATTATGGGGTATTGTGTGTAGAATAGTGAGGATATATATTTATTTCATCCATTTTGGAATAAGTCTGTAACGTAGCAAGATCTGGAAAAAGTCAATGGGTCTGAATACTTTCTGAAGGCACTGTATAAAGTATATATTGGGCTTTTATTACCATTTTTATTAGATTATCACAAGTGCCATTTCCTGCCTAACCTGACAACCTGAAGTCACGCAACTGATGGGCAATCTGATGCTGAGGAGCTCTATACACCCAAGGTGATTGTTATAAATCCATCCTATCAATTCAGTTCAATGTGCTTGACCTTGGTAAACCAACACACACTGAGATACGGTAAACACGGTTGTGTAATTGCTAAATGGAGGCTTCACATCCGAACGATTGAGACATGGTTTATTTATTACATGTGACAGGATCAGTACACATCCCTGCATTCTTTATGAGAAAGTATACTGGCACTCTTCGGAATGATGTACAGTGCGTTCAGAAAGTAGTCATACCCCGTGACTTTTTCCAAACCTTGTTGTGTTACAGCCTGAATTTAAAATGGATAAAATTGAGATTTTGTATCACTGGCCTACACATAATACCCCATAATGTCAAAGTGTAGCTATGTTTTTAGAAATGTTTACAAATGAATTAAAATGGAAAATCTGAAATATCTTTAAAAACTTCTTAGAGCTGCAATCCCGTTAACGGGATCGATATGACAACAGCCAGTGTAAGTGCAGGGCGCCAAATTCAAAACAACAGAAATCTCATAATTATAATTCCTCAAACATACATGTATTTTATACCTTTTTAAAGGTAATCTTGTTGTTAATCACACCACAGTGTCCGATTTCAAATATGCTTTACAGCGAAAGCACCACAAACAATTATGTTATGTCACCACCAACTCACAGAAAAACACAGCCATTTTTCCAGCCAAAGAGAGGAGTCACAAAAAGCACAAATAGAGATAAATTAATCACTAACCTTTGATGATCTTCATCAGATGCCACTCATAGGACTTCATGTTACACAATACATGTATGTTTTGTTTGATAAAGTTCATATTTATATAAAAGTTAAGTAAGTTTAAGTAAGTTCCAAAAATATCTGGTGATATTGCAGAGACCATTTTACAGAAATACTCATTATAAATGTCGATGAAAATACAATTGTTAGACATGAAATATAGATATACCTCTCCTTAATGCAACCGCTGTGTCAGATTTCAAAAAACTTTACCGAAAATAATAATCTGAGAACGGCGCTCAGAATTTTGTTTTTTTATCCGCCATGTTGGAGTCAACAGAAATCAGAAATAACATTATAAATATTCCCTTACCTTTAATGATCTTCATCAGAGTGCACTCCCAGGAATCACAGTTCCACAATAAATGTTTGATTTGTTCGATAATGTCTATTATTTATGTCCAAGTAGCTACTTTTGTTAGGGCATTCAGTACACAAATCCAAATGCTCTTGAAGGTCCAGCCGTACATCAGACGAAAACTTCAAAAAGTTATATTACAGGTCGTAGAAACATTTCAAACTAAGTATAGAATCAATCTTTAGGATGTTTTTATTATAAATCTTCAATAACGTTTCCACCGAGAATTCCATTGTCATGTGAATTGCTCATGACCAGGACCTGGCTCTCTGCCAGACCACTGACTCAAACAGCTCCCATCCGGCCCCACATTACAGTAGAAGCGAGTTCGAACCCCGAGCTGACAAGGTACAAATCTGTCGTTCTGCCCCTGAACAGGCAGTTAACCCACTGTTCCCAGGCCGTCATTGAAAATAAGAATGTGTTCTTAACTGACTTGCCTGGTTAAATAAAGGTAAAAAAAAAAAAATAAGTTCAGGAGTAAAAATGTGCTTAACAAGTCACATGGACTCACTCACTCACTCACTTAACAAGTTGGATGGACTCACTTTGTGTGCAATAATAGTGTTAACATGAATTTTTAATGATTACTGTACCTCATCTCTATACCCCCACACATTAAGGTGGTGGCTGCCATTTTGCAAGCTCCGACCCAACTTGATTTCCCCCATGGCTATCCAAAGCACGGACAGGACAGAGAAGTTTGTGAAATCGAGGGGGGAAATCTAGCACGGTAGAAGTGCCGACCCACTGTTCAACCGTCTTGGAATACCTAATGGTCAAATGCCAACCCAAGCTGTTATCGTGACTGCTGTATACATTCCATCTCAGGACAATAGAAATAACAAGCTGGCACTTAACAAACTGTACAAGGCTTTAAAAAAGCAGGAAAACCTACACTCAGAAGCTATAATTTAATTTCGGCGTCACTAAGTCACGTGATGCCCAACTTCCATCAACACGTTTCCAACACCACTAGGGGCAATAAAGTCCAAGACCACTACTATTCTACCCACAAGCAAGCATACAAGGTCCTCCCTCTTCCGTCATTTGGCAAATCAGATCATGACTCTTGCTTCCTGTTTACAAGCAGAAGCTGAAACAGGAAGTACCCATGATTCAATCCTTTGAAAAATGATCACCAGAATCAGAGGTTATGCTACAGGACTGCTTTGCTAGCACTGATTAGAATATGTTTTGAGAGTCCGCCGATAAGATGGCGTAGCAGTGCAGACGTGTTTCGTTCGTCCTCTCGTGTACTTTTTGTATTTTTCGTCTTTTTATGTATATATTTAAATTTTATTTTCAATATCTTTTACCATTTTAATTCAATTATACCATCAGGTAACCTGCCTCACCCAATGTGATACGAAACCGCTATTATTTTACATTTTTAGACCTTATAGCAAGAAACACCTAGCCATTAGAAGCTAACCAGCTAATTAGCTACAAGCTATTTAGTCATTGTTAGCCACTGCTAGCGGCCTTTACCTTCTGCACAGATACAAGCCTTTTTTTTATAAAAAAAAAATGCCTGGATAATACTTGCCAGCCTACCAGTATCGGACTGTTTCTCCACTACAACGCCGGATTCCTGCCGTAATCCCTGGACCATTACTCCTGATCTTCACAGCTAGCTAGCACCCACCGAGTTACCCAGTACCGAAGCTATCCCTGAGGCCCACCTACCGGCCTACTCAGTTGTTCACCCGGACTACAACCAAACATGGCTAAAACCCTAGTACACCGGATCCTTGCCGTAAGCTCTGGACCTGGGCACCGGATCACCGCTGCAACAACTACAATACCTCTTTCGCCATCTGGCTTGGATCCTTTGTCGACACTGCACCCCGCCGCACCACCACGACTGGTCTGCGATGAATACTCCATCCGCTGTGCCTTCAACCGGCCTCCATCGGACGTCGGAGCAGACGCTTCTACTAGGGCTACTAACTTTAAACGCCATGTAATTGTAATGTAGTTGTCGCCCGCATGCTAGCGTAGAAGCAACTACTCCGTGGCTTCCCTGTTCCATCTATTGCTGCCCCCTTGACCCTATGATCACTTGGCTACATTGCTGATGCCTGCTGGACTGTCCATTAAATCACGGTACTCCATTCGGTTTATTTTTTGTTTATCTGTCGAACCCAGCCTCCAACTCAGGCCCTGAGTGTAGTTAACATACCCTCTCTGCCCATTCATCGCCATTTTACCTGTTGTTGTTGTTTTAGCTGATTAGCTGTTGTTGTCTTACCCGTTGTTGTCTTAGCAAGCTCTCCCAATCAACACCTGAGATTGCTTTATGCCTCGCTTTATGTCTCTCTAATGTCAATATGCCTTGTATACTGTTGTTTAGGGTAGTTATCATTGTTTTATTTTACCGCAGATCCCCTAGTCCCACTCAACATGCCTCAGAGAGCTCTTTTGTCCCACCTCCCACACACGCGGTGACCTCACACATTATAACCAGCATGTCCAGAGATACAACCTCTCTTATCATCACTCAGTGCCTGGGATTACCTCCGCTGTACCCGCACCCCACCATACCCGTGTCTGCACATTATGCCCTGAATATATTCTAGCACGCCCAGAAATCTGTTCCCTTTCTTTGTCTCCAACGCTCTAGGCCACCAGTTTTGATAGCCTTTAGCCGTACCCTCATTCTACTCCTCCCCTGTTCCTCGGGTGATGTGGAGGTAAACCCAGGCCCTGCGTGTTCCCAGCTACCCTCATTTGTTGACTTCTGTGATCGAAAAAGCCTTGGTTTCATGCATGTTAATATCAGAAGCCTCCTCCCTAAGTTTGTTTTATTCAATGCTTTAGCACACTCCTCCAACCCTGATGTCCTTGCCGTGTCTGAATCCTGGCTTAGGAAGGCCACCAAAAATTCTGAGATTTCCAAACCCAACTACAACATTTTCCGTCAAGATAGAACTACCAAAGGGGGAGGAGTTGCAATCTACTGCAGAGATCGCCTGCAAAGTTCAGTCAAACTTTCCAGGTCTATACCCAAACAGTTCGAACGTCTAATTTTCAAAATTAATCTCTCCAGAAATAAGTCTCTCACTCTTGCCTGCTATCGACCCCCCTCCGCTTCCAGCTGTGGCCTGGAAACCATTTGTGAATTGATCACCCCCCCATCTAGCTTCAGAGTTTGTTCTGTTAGGTGACCTAAACTAGGATATGTTTAACACCCCGGCAGTCCTACAATCTAAACTAGGTGCCCTCAATCTCACACAAATCATCAAGGAACCCACCAGGTACAATCCTAAATCAGTAAACATGGGCACCCTCATATACATTATCCTGACCAACTTGCCCTCCAAATACACCTCCGCTGTTTTCAATCAGGATTTCAGCGATCACTGCCTCATTGCCTGTATCCGCTATGGGTCCGCAGTTAAACGACCACCCCTCATCACTGTCAAACACTCCCTAAAACACTTCTGCTTGCAGGCATTTCTAATTGACCTGGCCCGGGTATCCTGGAAGGATATTGACCTCATCCCGTCAGTCGAGGATGCCTGGTCATTCTTTAAAAATGATTTCCACACCATCTTAGATAAGCATGCCCAGTTCAAAAAATGCGGAACTAAGAACAGATATAGCCCTTGGTTCACTCCAGACTTGCCCTTGACCAGCACAAAAACATCCTGTGGCGGACTGCAATAGCATCGAATAGTCCCCGCGATATGCAACTGTTCAGGGAAGTCAGGAACCAATACACGCAGTCAGTCAGGAAAGCAAAGGCTAGCTTTTTCAAGCAGAAATGTGCATCCTGTAGATCTAACTCCAACTGTCCATGGAGAACAAGAGCACTTCCTCCCAGCTGCCCACTGCACTGAGGCTAGGTAACACGGTCACCACCGATAAATCCATGATAATCGAACATTTCAATAAGCATTTGTCAATGGCTGACCATGCCTTCCTCCTGGCTACTCCAACCCCGGCCAACAGCTCCCCCCCCCCTCCCCTTCTGAAAGAGCTGCAAAACCTGGACGCGTACAAATCAGCTGGGCTAGACAATCTGGACCCTCTCTTTCTAAAGCTATCCGCCGCCATTGTTGCAACCCCTATTACTAGCCTGTTCAACCTCTCTTTCGTATCGTTCGAGATCCCTAAAGATTGGAAAGCTGCCACGGTCATCCCCCTCTTCAAAGGGGTGACACCCTAGACCCAAACTGTTACAGACCTATATCCATCCTGCCCTGTCTATCTAAAGTCTTCGAAAGCCAAGTTAATAAACAGATCACTGACCATTTCTTATCGGCAGACTCAATAACCTTGGTTTTTCTAATGATCGCCTAGCCTGGTTCACCAACTACTTTGCAGACTGAGTTCAGCGTGTCAAACCGGAGGGCAGGTTGTCCGGACCTCTGGCAGTCTCTATGGGGGTACCACAGGGTTCAATTCTCGGGCCGACTCTTTTCTCTGTATATATCAATGATGTCGCTCTTGCTGCGGGAGATTCCCTGATCCACCTCTACGCAGATGACACCATTCTGTATACTTCTTACCCTTCCTTGGACACTGTACTAACTAACCTCCAAACAAGCTTCAATGCCATACAAAACTCCTTCCGTGGCCTCCAACTGCTCTGAAACGCTAGTAAAACCAAATGCATGCTTTTCAACCGCCCGCCCAACTAGCATCACCCCCCTGGACGGTTCCGACCTAGAATATGTGGACAACTATAAATACCTAGGTGTCTGGTTAGACTGTAAACTCTCCTTCCAGACTCATATTAAATATATCCAATCCAAAATCAAATCTAGAATTGGCTTTCTATTTCACAGCAAAGCCTCCTTCACTCACGTCGCCAAACATACCCTAGTAAAACTGACTATCCTACCGATCCTCGACTTCGGCGATGTCATCTACAAAATAGCTTCCAATTCTCTACTCAGCAAACTGGATGCAGTCTATCATGTGCCATCCGTTTTGTTACCAAATCACCTTATACCACCCACCACTGCGACCTGTATGCTCTAATCGGCTGGCCCTCGCCACATATTCATCGCCAGACCCACTGGCTCCAGGTCATCTATAAGTCTATGCTAGGTAAAGCTCCGCCCAGTTGACAAATTATTACAAACAGTAACCAGCCAAGCAGAAGCTTTACAAAACTCAGAAATAGAGATAAAATGAATCCCTTACATTTGATGATGTTCATATGGTGTCAATCAGAAAACATTAATTTACTCAATAAATGTTCCTTTTGTTCGATGAAGTCTCTTTATATCCAAAAACGTCCATTTTGTTAGCGTGTTTTCTTCAGTAATCCACAGGCTCAAACTCAGTGAAAACAATCAGACAAAAAAATCCAAATTGGATTCAATCAATTGTTATTGATTATTGCATGGGTTTTGAGTGTGCAGGAAAGGCATTTCATTGTACTTGTGCATGTGACATTAAAACCTGAAACCTGAAACCTGAAACTTGAAACAATTCTCTGTAAGGTCCCTTAGCAGTGAATTTCAAACACAAATTCAACCACAAAGACCAGGGAGGTTTTCCAATACCTCGCAAAGAACAGCACCTATTGGTAGATAGGTTAAAAAAAAGCAGACATTGAATATCCCTTTGAACAAGTGAAGTTATTCATTACACCTTGAAATGTGTATCAATACACCAAGTCACTACAAAGATAAAGGTGTCCTTCCTAACTCAGTTGCCTGAGAGGAAGGAAACCGCTCAGGGATTTCACCATGAGGCCAATGGTGACTTTACAGAGTTTACATGGCTGTAATAGGAGAAAACTGAGGATGGATCAACAACATTGTAGTTACTCCGCAATACTAACATACATGACAGAGTGAAAAGAAGGAAACCCGTACAGAATACAAATATTCCAAAACATGCATCCTGTTTGCAATAAGGAAATGAAGTAAAACTTCAAAAATGTGGCAAAGAAATTAACTTTACACTACTGTTCAAAAGTTTGGGGCCACTTTGAAATGTCCTTGTTTTTTAAAGAAAAGCAGTCTAAAGAAGGCCAGTTTTATTGCTTCTTTAATCAGGACGACAGTTTTCAGTTGTGCTAACATAATTGCAAAAGGTCAATTAAAATGATACACTTGGATTAGTTAACACAATGTGCCATTGGAACACAATAGTGATGGTTGCTGATAAAGGGCCTCTGTACACTTATGTAGATATTCCATTAAATATCAGCCGTTTCCAGCTACAATAGTCATTTACAACATTAACAATGTGTACACTGTATTTCTAATCAATTTGATGTTATTTTAATGGACAAAAAAAAAAAAACTTTCAAAAACAATGACATTTCTAAGTGACCCCAAACTTTTGAACGGTAGTACATGTCCTGAATACAAAGGGCTATCTTTGGGGCAAATTCAACTCAACACATCACTGAGTACCACTCTTCATATTTTCAAGCATGGTGGTGGCTGCATCATGTTATTGGTATGCTTGTCATCGGCAAAGACTAGTTTTTGGGGGATAAAAATAAACGTAATAGAACTAAGCGCATGTAAAGTCGTAGAGGAAAACATGGGTTAGTCTGCTTTCTGACAGACATTGGGAGACATATTCTCCTTTCAGCAGGACAATAACCTACCAAGAAGATATTGAATGTTCCTAAGCGGCCTAGTTATATATTTTTTCTTAAATCGACTTGAAAATCTATGGCAAGACACAAAAAGGCTGTCTAGCAATAATCAACAACTAACTTGACAGAGCTTGAATAATTTTGTAATAATAATGTGCAAATATTGTACAATCCAGGTGTGCAAAACTCTTAGAGACCTACCCAGAAGGACTCAAAGCTGTAATCGCTGCCAAATGTGATTCTAACATGTATTCACTCAGGGATGTGAATACTATATTTCTGTATTTCATGTTCAATAAATGTAATGAATTTCCTCCTCTTCTTCCGAAGAGGAGAGGCGAAACGGATCAGAGGACCAATACGCGGAGTGGTAAGTGTCCATGGTTCTTTTTATTACGTTAAGGTACACATGAACAACTGACTACAAAAAACAAGAAATGTGAAAACTCAAAACAGTCCTATCTGGTGCAAAGACAGAGACAGGAACAATCACCCACAAACACACAGTGAAACCCAGGCTACCTAAGTATGATTCTCAATCAGAGACAACTAATGACACCTGCCTCTGATTGAGAACCATACTAGGCCGAAACATAGAAATACCCAAATCATAGAAAAACAAACATAGACTGCCCACCCAACTCACGCCCTGACCATACTAACTAAATACAAAACACAGGAAATAAAGGTCAGAACATGACAATAAATGTACAAACCTTTCTAAAAACATGTTTTCACTTTGTCATTATGGGGTTTTGTGTGTAGATGGGTGAGAAAAAACAAACTATTTAATCCATTTTGAATTCAGGCTGTAACACAAGAAAATTTGAAATAAGTCATGAATACTTTCTGTTTTCTGTCGTTCAATTCATTGCTTTCCTTTAAATTCATTGCTTTCCTTTAAAAAGATATCTTACAAAGATTCCACCGTACCTAACATCATTAGTAACCTTTAGACGTACGAGATACCATATCTGGTCTCAGGGATGGCTAACTCTGATTCCATTAGTCTCCATAGAGTTAGGTAAATCCGCTTCTAGTTTTTTTGCACCCCATGTAACTAGATGTACTGGTGCTTCTCAGGCAACTCAAATTGTTGTTTGGGAACCACTTTGCTGAGGAATGTGATTGTTGCTCTTGAGTGTGTTTTTTTTCTTCAATATTGTATATTTATTTTTATTATGTGGTATGTGTAAAGTGTACTGTATATTTGCAGGACTCACAAGTAAAATAGACCTTGGTCTCAATGGGACTCCCTGCTAAAATAAAGGTGAATTAAAAATGAATAAAAGTCTATTGATTAACTCCTGTGACTTACTGTACTGTATGACGTAATACAACATTTATCATATGGTCAAACAATGGACAGGATCACATCTGTCAGTGTCATAACTGGCTGTGTCCAGTTTGGTGAATATACTGGTGAATATAATCTTAATGTAACTTGACTCAGACCAACCCGACCAATAAGAGGCCTTAACTGTACCATAGTGTGACTCAATTAGGCCCCTAAGCGAAGCGGCTGTGAATAAATCACTTTGTCGATCAATGTCTTCAATAATTCAATGCTACCCGATAGCTTTTCTGTTTGGCTGCTGTCAATATGTATGAAATGTATTTCCCTCACCGCTACAGGAAGTCCATTTTTTACAGCCCATCGATTTTCGTCTGGGAAAGCAAATCATTTGAATGCGGTCGTGAGGGGGAAATTAGACAGTCGGCAGTGTAACTTCACACGCTGATGTCTTTACATTCTCTCTCTTTTTGCTGCAGGGGTTAATCAATAAAGAAATAGAGATATGCCATACAGTTGAAACAGTTCTAAACACTATAGTGTACTCTGGAAGAGAGAGGGGGATATACAATGCCTGAAACACTTTACTTAGAAAGGCAGCAATATGAGATAAACATATAGTGCTTTCTGTTATGGTCCATTATCTGTTCTAGTCAACTTATGTGATGAAATACATCCAATCTAAGTGTTTATTATGGTTCTTTATGCAGTTGCTTCTAGTGTCTTCAACATGAGCGTCCTCTGGACAGCCTTGAATATCATAATTCCTCTCTAACCTCAGGCTATTCGCAACACTTATGACTGACAATAAAACTTACTTCCAAATGGAACCCCTGCCTGCCCCCTTTGTAAGGCTATTTTCCATGCTGAGAGCCTAGTTACTAACATTTGAAGCAAAGGGACAAATTATTCTCTGAGGCAAAGACAAGTAAGGTCAATAAAGAGTTCCCTACCCTACCCTGCACAGAGCAAGTGTCAGATTAGTAACAAGCAGTTACAGGTAAGTCTCTGGCAGCAACCAAGGTTTACACAAAGTCTAGCGTACCTACCTGCACTAAAGCAAATAATCACAACAAACAGAAATAAAGAGTGAAGCTGTCAGTGAGGCTGTGGATGGGGAGAGGAGAATGGGGCAGTAACACATAAATCAGAGCCAGTTTCACAATGCTGCGCCTCCTCCAACATGGCTCCCCGGAGAGGAGTCTAAGCACAGTGAAATCCTCAGCCTATCTCAACCTCACTCAGAACTACAGTATGTAAATCTTACCTGCCTGCATCAACCACCCCGCCAGACGAGAGCCCCTCAAGAACACAGCTCCCTTGCCCTGCTCCCCTGCTCCTCAGTCCTTAATTCAACCCAGCAGGCCCTCAGCCCCATGCATTCCCAGTCCTCAGCCCCAGTCAGGAAATGAAGCAGAGAGGGGCGACAGTGAAAATTGGAACCTCCACTGTCGCCATGTGAAAGCAAAAGATAAACACACTCCTTTCGTCTCTAAAATGACCTTCACAGAAGCGGCAGGTTTGAAAAGGAGGGAAAATACGCTGGCTGCAGGTTTGCTTTAGAAGGGCCATGTTTAAACCTTCCAGACACCTCATTGGGAGCCCTGCTGAGGGAAAAAGGAGCTGTTGATGGAATGTAGCCATTTGTTTGACCCCCTGGCCCTCCCTGTGAGGAAGGCCGGAGACAGCTAGATATATGGCCAGTTTGTTATTGTGAATTCCAGATCCTGTGATTATCTCCGACTCCAACTTCTGTTTTTTTTTTATCTGCATGGGATTCCTGAGTATGTTTCAGCCAGGGCGGCTGCCGCTGCCACTGCTGTTTTCTGCTCACCTTTTCCTGACCCCCCCCGTATTTATCCCCACCCCCCACTCTCCCCCTTTGTAAGAAAAAATTAAGGACAAAAAATACACCATACTGATTCCAGGGTCAGGTTTCCGTTTAATGTTCGTTACCATGTGGGTGGGGGGTGCAGGGGGGAAGAGCGGGGGGTGTGGGGTTTGGGGAAGTTCCTCCATTTTAACAGACATGCAACTGATGCCACACACCCACACTTCGCCCTCTCTTCTGTCGTTGGGTGATGGGAAGCAGAGTTCTAATTGACTGTCACTGAAGTCCCTCTCTCTCTCCACTGTTGATCAAAGCTTCAAAAACATTGGTGCTTTCAGAGCGGGTGACGGACTCCTGATAGCTGCTTTGACATCTAGACAAAAGGAATCAAGTTTCCCTCCTTGGTCCGGGCTCCAAATGAGAAGCAGTCTGATTGAAACCAGATAAGGCTAAAATGGAATTGTTAGTATCAGTAATGAGATTCCCCCAGTGTATGTTTGGATTAGGTGATTACAGACCCCTCTACCCCCCCCCCTCCCACCCCCTTCTCCACCCGACCCCTCTACATACCGCTGCCACACCACCCTCCACCTATCCATGCCAGTCCCATAGTAAACTATCAGGCCATAGACGAGGGGGGAAAGAGAGTTCAAAGGATGGTGGAATATAACTCTTTCTTCTTTGCTCTGTACTTTAATAGGGTGGTGTAGTGGAACAAAAGGAAAATGAGTTATGAAAATAGACACAGCTGGCAGATCCCAAACAATCACAGCTGGCAGATCCCAAACAATGACCCAGCTGGTTCTTAGTGGAAGTTATGATCCTCAGACCCTCAGAGCAGAGTGGAGCAGGGCAGACATGAGCGACCGACAAGGTCAGAGGTGTTGGTGTTGTAATAAAATGACAGGCAGGATTAAAAGAGACAGAGGGATAAGTCAATAACAGACTGAGACCCACAACAGTCAAACCAACACCTGCTTTCACAAAGATTAAGTTGGCACTCTTTTGCACACAAACTCTGCTGCTCGGGGTCAAGTGAAAGAGTTGAAACCGGGATATGCCTTAGGTCAGCATTACTATTTAGGGTATTGTATTGACATAAATGTTTTGCATTGATGATTTTTTTTGAGTGATTAAGTTTCTATACTTGTTTGTATGTTTTATTTAATCAATTACTGTAAATATTACATTTGGATATTTCTGAAATTCATAAATGAGTCAACATCCAATTAGCTATGGATTATACATTTATGAACCAGTTGCTTTCAGAGCTTCATCAATAAATATGTTCAATGTCATAAGCCAAGGATAAATTTCTTAGTTATGATTGTAAATTAATAAAATACAATTAAGGAACTTCTATATGTCATAAGGTAGCCTGTTTCCTGCTCAAAGTAAATCATTTCCACATACCCTATATACTTTCTTACATGGTTCACTTCTTCACTCGTTCTGCAGTCAAACAGTACATTATATTGATTATATTATATCAGTCAAACATTTGGACACACCTACTCATTCAAGGGTTTTTCCTTATTTTACTATTTTCCACAATGTAGAATAATAGTGAAGACATCAAAACTATGAAATAACACATATGGAATCATGTAGTAACCAAAAAAATGTTAAACAAATCAAAATATATTTGAGATTTGAGATTCTTCAAAGTAGCCACCCTTTGCCTTGATGACAGCTTTGCACACTCTTGGCATTCTCTCAACCTGCTTCATAAGGAATGCTTTTCCAACATTCTTGATGGAGTTCCCACATATGCTGAGCACTTATTGGCTGCTTTTCCTTCACTCTGTGGTCCAACTCATCCCAAACTATCTCAATTGGGTTGAGGTGGGGTGATTGTGGAGGCCAGGTCATCTGATGCAGCACTCCATCACTCTCCTTCTTGGTCAAATAGTCCTTATACAGCCTGGAGGTGTGTTGGGTCATTGTCCTGTTGAAAAACAAATGATAGTCCCACTAAGCACAAACCAGATGGGATGGAGTACGGCTGCAGAATGCTGTGGTAGCCATGCTGGTTAATTGTGCATTGAATTCTAAATAAGTCACCAACAGTGTCACCAGCAAAGCACTACCACACCATCACACCTCCTCCTCCGTGCTTCACGGCGGGAACCACACATGCAGAGATCATTCGTTCACCTAATACGTGTCTCACAAAGACAGCGGTTGAACCAAAAATCTCAAATTTGGATTCTTCAGACCAAAGGACACATTTCCACTTCTTGTGTTTCTTGACCCAAGCAAGTCTACTCTTCTTATTGGTGTCCTTCAGTAGTGGTTTCTTTGCAGCAATTCGGTCATGAAGGTCTCCTCAGAATAGTTGATGTTGAGATGTGTCTCTTGAACTCTGTGAAGCATTTATTTGGACTGCAATCTGAGGTGCAGTTAACTCTAATGAACGTATCCTCTGCAGCAGAGGTAACTCTGGGTCTGGCTCTGGGCCTTTCCTGTGGTGGTCCTCATGAGAGCCAGTTTCATCATAGCGCTAGATGGTTTTTGCGACTGGACTTGAAGAAACTTTCAACGTTTCTTGACTGACCTTCATGTCTTAAAGTAATGATGGACTGTCATTTCTATTTGCTTATTTGTTCTGTTCTTGCCATAATATGGACTTGGTCTTTTACCAAAAATCTTCTGTATATCACTCCTACCTTGTCACAACACAACTGATTGGCTCAAACTCATTAAGAAGGAAAGAAATTCCACAAATAAACGTTTAACAAGGCACACCAGTTAATTTAAATACATTCCAGGTGACTACCTCATGAAGCTGGTTGAGAGAACGCCAAGAGTGTGCAAAGCTGTCATCAAAGCAAAGGGTGGCTACTTTGAAGAATCTCAAATATAAAATATAATTTGATTTGTTTAACAAATCCATATGTGTTATTTCATAGTTTTGATGTCTTCACTATTATTCTACAATGTAGAAAATAGGAAAAATAAATAAAAACCCTTGAATGAGTACGTGTGTACAAACTTTTGGCTGGTACTATATGTTGAAAGTTTGTAGGGATAAGTATGCGGTGAGATGTATGGTAGGTCTATGCATAACTGTAGGTACAAAGTTGTTGGCGCTGAGGTGAGGCTTGCAGCTCACTTCAATAACTGAATGTCTAATTATTGTTCTCGTGAAAGGTTTGCCTGTAATGCTGGATATCACTCCTGCTTCTGTTGCTGTCTGTCACTCGTTATCATCCCTAATTCCTTACGTTTCTGCACACAGATATTTCAATAGTATATTAGCATACCGCTACAGTAGCTGCTGCTTGCCGGGGGGGTGAAAGAAGGCGATAATCTCCCTATTTTTTCTGTTTATCTGCAAGCTATCCTTCAGCAAAGTGCTCGACATTAGGAGTTCTTCAGCAGTCACTTATATGAGAGAGAAGGAATTTAACGTTTCAATTCGCATCTTTTTGAAATATGAAACGAGGCTTGTGTTCTCGATGACAAGCGCACTTAAGTTATTCTTTTAATATTCCCCCAAATTATTTTGTTTTACCCCAGGTTAAATGGCAATGTTACAAAAGAGCGTAAATAAAATTATTAAATGCCTACCACAATAGTTTGGGGTAGCGCGGGGGCGACTTACATGCACATTTAATTGCATTACAAGACAAACATTTAGCAGCATAATGTAGAATCAGAGCGGTATAATTTCACAGCTCTTCCACACAAAAACACAGCGCCTGGCATCCATTCTGGCATATCCATCACAATACCCCTATCTGCAAGGTGCAGGGTAACTTGATTTAAGGGCAACTTATTGGATTTTGGGAGGGACGGAGAGGGTAGAAAAGAAAAACAAAAGGGAGGAATGAATCACGTTGAGGTGCTATGACGGAACAAAGGCAGCCATGAAACAGTTGCTTGACGAGAGAATGACTGTATGATCTGCAAGTAACCGCCTGCCACTGGCAATGTTCTCCTTCCAACTCAACTTGTCAGGTGTAATCATTTTGTTTGGCTTAATGTTTTATGCTAATGCACTCGGGGAGAGTTTTGTCAGGGGTTGTTTTTTGTTTTTGTGTGAATGTGAGCGGATTTGTGTGGTGGGGGTCTGTGTGTGTGTGTTTGTGTGTGTGTACTCTTATGTTTGTGCATATGTGAGTTCATGCGTGTGTGTGCATGCAAGTGTGTGTGTTGTGTGTGTGTGTGCAGTGCATTGTTTTTTAAGCAATCTGAAAATATTTGCATCCTCTGAACGTTGCCGGTGTTGCCCTGATTAGTTCCTGTATGCATCAAGGTTTTCTCTTGTGAAGATCACACAGCTCGTCACATCATGTGCTGGCTGGATTGCAGGGGCTGGCATGTACCGGGGCCTGCTCCTCCTATTCCACTTAGCCCATCTTCATGACAGCATGGAGAGAAGAGGAGTTTTGCATACTATTAAGATACAACTCAATGTATTGGCAATTCCCTACGATGATGGATGGAGCTGGAATCAATTTGTGTGTTTTGGAGTTTGATTGACTTGACCTCAAAGACAGATCACCAAGGTGACCAGAAAAACTCAACCAATCATCTAATTTGTATCTGCAATCAATGTGGTCAATACTGATTTGTTTTCCAATCCTGTAACCTATAATGTGATACCCCCATGTTTTTCCACTGCTATCTGCTGTGTCTAGCCACACACGGTCCAGAACAATCTCCCTTTGCCCAGCTTGTAAAGAGTACATCAGCAACATCATTTGGATCTAACTGGGGATCTCTCTCATTCAAAAAGGCAAAGCACTACCACTGAACCAAAAGAACCCAGTCAAAGCACAGACCATCCAACCACATTTGTGCCCCAAATCAAATAGTTTCCCCCATAAATAAAAATGGTAATCATCTCTAAAAACCAACCAAGAGAAAAAGGCTTTAGAAGCACCATGAACCAAAGTTAACACGGCCCCCAGGTCCCCTTTATGAACTAATGCCTTTTTCTACTTTACGGCCCTATATCTTTTTTTATGGTCCATCGTCATCATCAGAGGAGCTCATCTGAGAATCACAGACTGATGTCAGCATTGAGGAAGAAGTTAGTCAGTCAGACTTTCATTCTCACCAGGGTTTTTTCTACTTATTTTGTGCCTTAATTCGCTACCAGATGCAATCAAAGTGATGTAGCCTGTGGAAAACTGGTCTACTGTCTTATCTCCAGAATGATATTCTCTGCCATGTACTGTATTACCTTAAAAACCCTCTCATACTTTTATGCAAGCCGGCTGACGATTATAGAGCTTCCTCAGTTTCCTATTTCAGTCAAACAAAAGTTGGAGATAACTGCCTCTTTGTGGGTGTCAGTGTGAAATAATAATAATTACAAAAAATATAAATATATTTGGTGGGTGTGTATCAATGTGTGAATTTTAAATGTGTTTTTTTTTGCATATAATTTCTGACTAATTGAGTTGTTCTTTACTTCATTCTTCTGAATTCTCAATAGGATGTTACTCCACTGTCACTCCCATAGTTTTACTGTTTCAGTTCTACTTGTCATTATTTTACATGCACTTTTCTTTCATTTCTCACAATCACCAACTTGAATGTTGTTGTTAATGATATGTGGGGAGCTGAATGTTGATGAATCATGACTTTGATGTCACGCCCTGGCCTTAGTTAACTTTGTTTTCTTTATTATTTTGGTTAGGCCAGGGTGTGATATGGGTGATTTATGTGTTTTGTCTTGTCTAGGGGTTTTTGTAGATTTATGGGGTTGTGTTCTTTTAGGTGTCTAGGTAAGTCTATGGTTGCCTGGATTGGTTCTCAATCAGAGGCAGGTGTTTATTGTTGTCTCTGATTGGGAACCATATTTAGGCAGCCATATTCTTTGAGTATTTTGTGGGTGATTGTTTCCTGTCTTTGTGTTTACTGCGTCAGATAGGGCTGTTTCGGTTTTCACGGTTTTGTAATTGTGTTCATGTTTGAGTTTTCATATTAAAACCATGGACACTTATCACGTTGCGTATTGGTCCGATCCCTGTTTCACCTCTTCAGAGGAAGAGGAGGAAGAAAACTGTGACATTTGAAAATAAATAGTATTTTTAAAGAAGTGATGCCTCCTTTGACCTACAGTACATTGCCTTGCAAAATTATTCAGACCCCTTGGATCTATTCACATTTTATTGTGTTACCAAGTGGGATAAAAACAATTGTCATTCATCTGCATTAATTAATTACAGCTGTGCGTCTTCTTGGGTACGTCTATAAGAGCACACCTGGATTGCCCATTATTATTTTCAAAATGCATCACTCTGTCAAAAATAAATAAAACGCTCTGGATCACGACAATTTTCAAGTATCTAGATTTTCAAGCAGATTTAAGTAAAAACTGTAAAGGCCACTCAGGAGCATTCCCTGTCTTCTTGGTAAACAAGTTCAGTGTAGATTTGGTGTTGTAGGTTACTGTCCTGCTGAAAGGTGAATTCCTCTCCCAGTCTCTGGTGTTAAGCAGACTGAAGCAGGTTTTCCTTTAGGATTTTGCCTGTGCTTAGCTCCATCCCATTTATTTTTATCCTGTAAAAACTCCCCAGTATTTGTCGAGATCAAGGATACCCATACCATGATCCAGCCACCACCACGCATGAAAATAAGGAGGCAGTTACTCAGTGTTGTGTTGTGTTGTGTTGGATTTGCCCTAAAGATAAGGCTTTGCATTTCAGCCAATAAGTGTATTCCTTTTCTGTGATATATTTTTCTTCAGTATTACTTTATTGCCATTTTGCGTACAAGATGCATGTTTTGGAATATTTTTATTGTGTATATTTGTATTCTTCTTTTCCCACTGTCATTTGGACTATTATTGTGGTGTTACTACAATGTTGTTGATCCATCCTCAGTTTTCTCCCATCACAGCTATTTAACTCTGTAGCTGTCAACAATGGCCTCATGATTGCACAATCTGCATCACGAAAGATTTGAGCAGTTTAATTCCTGTCCTGCAGCTCAGTTCAGAAGGATGACTGTATCGTTGATGTGTTTGGGTGGTTTGATACATAATCCATAGCATAATTATTAACTTGACCATACTTAAAGAGATATTAAATGTCTGATATTTTGTTGTTACCCATCTACCAATCACTCCCCTTCTTTATGAGGCTTTCCAAAAGTTCCCTGGTTGAAAAGCTCCCTGTAGTTGAATCTGTGCTTCAAATGTAATACTTGGCTGAGGGACCTTACAGATGTTCTACGCATGGGGGACAGAGGAAGGGTTAGTCATGAGAAGTGATGTCAACCCCTATTATTTCACACAGAGTGAGTCCATGTCATTTATTATGTGAAAAGCCAAGGGGTCTGAGGGGTCTGAACACTTTTGCAAGGCACTGTATGTTCTTTGGTGAAAAGTCAGTCAGCTTGGCTGACCACATTGTTCTACACAGACCCAGACAGAGTATTATGATATGTAGGCTTTGGGGTTGACAAACATAAATGAAAGTCTCATTTGCCCTCCTCTAAAATCTCCCAAACAGCCACCATCATTTCTCATAATTAATCAAAAAAGCACATCTTCCACCATGCTGTAGCTAACAACATTGGCAGGCTAAAATATGCCAGAAGTGATGTATAAAGCAATCAGAAAACACTTGACTAGATCGCTACTACCAAAGTGATTAGTCGTTGGTCCAGTAACCGATGGTGTATGGTGGTGTATGGATACAGATGGGTGGTGATGGAGGTTGGTAGGCAGCTCTGTTTCTCATCACCGTCACAACTAATATGTAATGTGAGTGTTGCTGCTCTGTGCTCGGGCCACCTACCCACCACACAGATGGCTGCCATGTGCCATTCTTCCGTCCATCCATCTTGTCAACATGGCCCAATAGGAGGCTCACAGCGGGACTGGACTTCATGGTCAGATATGTTGTTTTTCTATACTGGAGCATGGTACTGTAATTTTGTTAATATTGGTTACACCGTCTATGAATATGAACACAGCTCAATCCAAATTAAGAATGGCGTTGGATTGGATAGCTGCTGTTTTATGGGTTCTTGACCAATTCTGCTATTTTGTGTGATTTTTGTGACTTTTTTTGTACTTAATGTTTCTGCCATCATTTCCTGTGACCAGAAACAGCTTCTGGACATCAGAACAGCGATTATTAATCTCAATTTTGACAAAGATTTCTACTTCAACGAGTCGTCAGCACAGGACATGCTGCTCATCCCGGACCAGGCCCGAATCCCAGAGACTCAGAAGAGAAAGAAACAACGCGCAGGGACCCTGAGGAGACTACATTGGCGAGTAAACTAAACCACCTCTACCCTTCGTTCTATTAGCAAATGTACAATCACTGGAGAACAAACTGGACGAGCTCCGTTCGAGAATATCCTATCAACGGGACCTGAAGAACAATAATATCCTATGTTTCTCGGAGCCGTGGCTGAACAAGGACAAGGTGACTAGGAATATGGACAAATAGAAACAGTGTAGTTATTCCCTCCGTAAGGCAATCAAACAGGCAAAACATCAGTGTAGAGACAAAGTGGAGTCTCAATTCAATGGCTCAGACACGAGACGTATGTGGCAGGGTCTACAGACAATCACGGATTACAAAGGGAAAACCGGCCATGTCACGGACACCGACATCTTGCTTCCGAACAAGCTTAACATCTTCTTCGCCCGTTTTGAGGATAACACAGTGCCACCGACGCGGTCCGCTACAAAGGACTGTGGGCTCTCCTTCTCTGTGGCTGACCTGAGTAACACATTTAAGTGTGTTAACCCTCGCTAGGCTGCTGGCCCACACGGTATCCCTAGCCGTCTCCTCAGAGCATGCGCAGACCAGATAGCTGGAGTGTTTATGGACATATTCAATCTCTCCCTATCCAAGTCTGCTATCTCCACATGCTTTAATATGTCCACCATTGTTCCTGTACCCAAGAAAGCAAAGGTAACTGAACTAAATGACTATCGCCTCGTAGCACTCACTTCTGTCATCTTGAAGTGCTTTGAGAGACTAGACAAGGATCATATCACCTCCACCTTACCTGACACACTAGACCCACTTCAATTTGACTCCCTATGTAAGAATGCTGTTCATTGACATGCTGTTCATTGACTGTAGCTCAGCATTCAACACCATAGTACTCTACTTGAGAATCACAGCTGAGTGAGCATACATATAAATCAAATCAAATCAAATTTATTTATAAAGCCCTTCTTACATCAGCTGATATCTCAAAATGCTGTGCAGAAATTGTAATAATAATAACAACAATGCAAGCCTATAGAT